>NW_027211737.1:33155000-33167500 GCF_022749685.1 Semicossyphus pulcher
TACTGAAGGGACACACTCCAAAGAAAAGAAACCGGCCGATCACAGAGTTTCATCCAAAAGGAGATCTTCATCACGCCTGGCAGCGGAGAGCAGCACGTTTCTGTTAATGAGTCACACGAAGCGTTTGTTTCCTGAACACTGAATCATCGTCGGCTCGGGAACATCTTCAGATGATTTTAAGGAAAAGTTTGATCGCAGGGATGCTCAGCAGATTTTTATTTCACGCTTTAGACTTCAGACAGCAGCGAGTCATATTACAGACTTAGCTGCAGACAGGGAGGACGCTGCTGTGAAAGCGTGTGCGCTGGGAGCAGGTGGGACACTGTCTGCAGTCAGGAGAGAAGCAGCTCCACTGTTTGTCCTCCTCAGACACGCCACTGAAAAACGATTGACACGATTTCGCTGTCAGAGTTGTGTAAACGATGAGCTCAGACTGATGGATCAGCTTTCAGCCTCAGTCTCGTTTCATTCTCATAAAAACTAAAATAATCAAAATCAAAAACACGTCCGGTTGAACCTTCGTGTTTAAAAAAACTACAAATGTAGTCCTAATTTGTGACGTGTTTAAAAACGATCACGTTTCTACATTCAGAATTATTTAGTCGTTTTTTTGTTTGAGTGTTTTTTTAACAAAATCTGGTGAAAGTAAAAAATGTTTCTGACGTTCATCAGCGACGATTTTATTTCAGCTGACGTTGTGAACATTTCTAATATAATTAAAATAAAATGAAAATGACTTTTGAAAATAGAAGAAATGATTTTATAATAAAATACTTGTTTGTTTTAGAGACACGAGGACGTCCTGCAGTGTTTCACTGCTTTAGATGAAAAGAATGAATCTGCTTCTCTTTAGTTTGCTGATTTAAATCTCCGACGTGTTCTCGGCTCGTGTCCGTCTCAGGGTTACAAAGAAAAGGCTGCTTTAGTGCAACACCATGAAATGATTCAACTAAACGCTCTGCAGCAGTGAGATACGATAGATTCTACTTCCTGTAAAAAGACCGTCACCTGCTTGGTGCACTTTCATGTGGAAAATGTGCTCCTGATTTTTTGCTGCTTCTTCATCTTTAGTTTTAACAGATTCGTCTGCTCTCTGAAATCACAGCTGCTGTTTAAATGTTTTTATTTCTTTGTTCTTAAGTGAAAATAAAAAATGAAAATAAAAATAAAGGAAATATAATTTACAACATTTCAGAACAGAGGAATGTAAAGCTGTAAGATGAGGCTCCATGCAGAACCTGTCAAAGAACAGAAGCATGCTTTAGCACACCTGGCTGACACACGGCTGCAGACCTGAGTGTGCATCAAACCCTGCGGAGGAAACAGCTGCGACGGTCATTATGTTTAAAACAGACGAACACTGTGATGAGCAAATATTACACATCCTTTATTTAACCATATGCAGAGAGCCGTGTGTGTGTGTGTGTGTGTGTGTGTGTGTGTGTGTGCGTGCTGCAGGCCTGCAGACATGATGAGAGCTTATGTTGTGGCTGCAGCTCTGAGTGTTTGTGGCGTCTCTCGTGGCGTCTCTGGGAGGACGATGCCGCGGTGACACGTAATGTAGAAGTACAGATGAGGCCGGCGGCGCGGTGCGGACGCTGATCCTCTGTGGCACCGCACGGAGAAATTAACACACAGCTCCTCTTTAGTTTTGGGTCTGGAGTCCTTGTTGGGAAGGGATGCACATGTTGTCTGAGCGAGTGGTGGGCAGATCTGAGCTTTTGGGACACTGAGCAGCTGTGTGACGCTGCACAACTCGCTTCTGTGTTTTCTTAGAGGCTTCGGACGCTGCTGCAGTCTGCATCAGTGTGCCCGCTCATCTTTTACTTTAGCCAAGTATACGAGGAGAAACTTTGATCTACAGAGTGCTTTTTTGTTGGTTTGCAGAATTTAAAAATGTCACACTACCGTCTTCCCACCTCTCTGCTTTCCCTCTCAGCTCTGAGAGCCGCTCTCATTTTTAGAAACTCGCAGACGGCTGCAAGAGGCTCAAACTTCAGGCTCCGCGACCCTTCAGAAGTATTTAAACTTTTATCTAAAGAACGCTCAGCTCTCACAGGTTTTCAGCAGCCTCTTAACAACCACTAAAAGCTGTGACTAGTTCTTCCTACAAGCATCTGCTCAGCACTACGAGCTGCAGAAGAGACGAGTGTTTTAGTCAATGCTTTACACAACAAATGTTCGAATGTGCAGCACGTGGGAAACGAGCGTCAAAAAGAGTCCAAATGTAAGTCTGTCGCCTGGCAGGTCACAAACAGGCTATCAGCTGGCTCACACGTTTACAGAAGTAGCATTGTAGCAGAGGACGGTGCAGGATGTAGTGTCTCTTCTTTGACAGACAGAGTCTCAGTCAGTCCATTAGCTGCACACCCAGTTGTCTGAGTGTTGACTTGGACGAGCCTGAGAACAATCTCTCCTCTGTCTGATCCTGCTGGCGTCGCTCCACGCCGATCCTCCCACGATCCCCCTCTCTATGATTATTTTATCCTTTTAAATTCTTGATGCCGTGGCAGCGTCCCCGCCCGAGCAGAGCGCCGCGTTGGCCATGCAGCACATTCACACTACAGTTATTTGGACGGCGCTCCGGTGTGGCTCTGTCCCGCTCCCTCGGTTGGATTCTGCTCGTCCATTAGTGCCATCTGTGCCTTCCTGCGCCGTCTGTGAGGGCCCCGTCGACGCCAAAACGATTGGCATTTCTCTGGAACAACCAGAGGGACGGTGCCCAGAGCTTTTAGCTGCCAATGATGTGCACTTACTCTGACAAAACCAGAGAGGGTGGGGGCGGCAGGGGGTGGAGAGGAGCAGGAAACAGCTGCACCTACAGTACTGAGGCCTCCATGTTGAAGCTTCAAGAGAAACCAGTTCTCCCTCAGCAGCAGACGGCTGATGCACACACACCCACACACACACACACATACACTGAGCATGAGCGGGCAGGTACAGGTAGACAGGAAACAGAACCTGCAAACCACCAGGTCGTCCTGCATCAGGAGTTTTCACTGTTTTTCCTCGTGTCCGGGGGACGCGGGGAGAGGAGAGCGATTTTAAGACGCGTCTTCTCATCATGTCGTCAGAACGACTGAAGTGAAATGAACAGAGAACACAGAGAGCTGAAGCTCAAGGAGACACCTGCGTGATGTCCCAGGCCACACGTCCCCACCTGTTCCTTCACCTCCACGTCCTCACCTGTTCCTTCACCTCCACGTCCTCACCTGTTCCTTCACCTCCACGTCCCCACCTGTTCCTTCACCTCCACGTCCTCACCTGTTCCTTCACCTCACCGTCCTCACCTGTTCCTTCACCTCCACGTCCTCACCTGTTCCTTCACCTCCACGTCCTCACCTGTTCCTTCACCTCACCGTCCTCACCTGTTCCTTCACCTCCACGTCCTCACCTGTTCCTTCACCTCACCGTCCTCACCTGTTCCTTCACCTCCACGTCCTCACCTGTTCCTTCACCTCACCGTCCTCACCTGTTCCTTCACCTCCACGTCCTCACCTGTTCCTTCACCTCACCGTCCTCACCTGTTCCTTCACCTCCACGTTCTCACCTGTTCCTTCACCTCACCGTCCTCACCTGTTCCTTCACCTCCACGTTCTCACCTGTTCCTTCACCTCCACGTCCTCACCTGTTCCTTCACCTCACCGTCCTCACCTGTTCCTTCATCTCCACGTCCTCACCTGTTCCTTCACCTCCACGTCCTCACCTGTTCCTTCACCTCACCGTCCTCACCTGTTCCTTCACCTCACCGTCCTCACCTGTTCCTTCACCTCACCGTCCTCACCTGTTCCTTCACCTCCACGTCCTCACCTGTTCCTTCACCTCCACGTCCTCACCTGTTCCTTCACCTCACCGTCCTCACCTGTTCCTTCACCTCCACGTCCTCACCTGTTCCTTCACCTCACCGTCCTCACCTGTTCCTTCACCTCCACGTCCTCACCTGTTCCTTCACCTCCACGTCCTCACCTGTTCCTTCACCTCACCGTCCTCACCTGTTCCTTCACCTCACCGTCCTCACCTGTTCCTTCACCTCACCGTCCTCACCTGTTCCTTCACCTCACCATCCTCACCTGTTCCTTCACCTCCACGTCCTCACCTGTTCCTTCACCTCCACGTCCTCACCTGTTCCTTCACCTCCACGTCCTCACCTGTTCCTTCACCTCACCGTCCTCACCTGTTCCTTCACCTCCACGTCCTCACCTGTTCCTTCACCTCCACGTCCTCACCTGTTCCTTCACCTCACCGTCCTCACCTGTTCCTTCACCTCACCGTCCTCACCTGTTCCTTCACCTCACCATCCTCACCTGTTCCTTCACCTCCACGTCCTCACCTGTTCCTTCACCTCACCGTCCTCACCTGTTCCTTCACCTCCACGTCCTCACCTGTTCCTTCACCTCACCGTCCTCACCTGTTCCTTCACCTCCACGTCCTCACCTGTTCCTTCACCTCACCGTCCTCACCTGTTCCTTCACCTCCACGTCCTCACCTGTTCCTTCACCTCACCGTCCTCACCTGTTCCTTCACCTCACCGTCCTCACCTGTTCCTTCACCTCACCGTCCTCACCTGTTCCTTCACCTCCACGTCCTCACCTGTTCCTTCACCTCACCGTCCTCACCTGTTCCTTCACCTCCACGTCCTCTCTCCTCCTCTCAGTGAAGCCTTCTCTGTCTGCAGGAACAGGAGCCTGTGATGCTCCCACAGTCTGCACAACATATGCTGCAGCCTGCTAGCATAACTTTTTACTGCAAGCTGTCACTCACTCCCTCTCTGCTCCGCGGGTCAGTCCAGTCTGGAATCCTCGCTAACACTTTATATTAATACGACAGCGGCCTAGCGTAGCACGAGGCTAACTTTAACAGGGGACAGGCAGCTGTCTATCAGATAGATTCTCACCAGAAGTGGTTTTTGATGATAACAACTCCCATGATCCCTTGCTGCTTCCTCATCAGACTAGGTCTTTTGTAGCTCTCTCATTAGTCGAACAGTGGTGGCAAAAATAACGTGTGGAGTGTTGTAATAGAAGTCACGTAGACGTTGGTTCTGCGGTGGCACATCACGGATGCTGCTGTCCTCTGTAGCAGCAGTGTTCGGCCGTCACCCCTCAGTCCTAAAGAAGGAAGTTATGAGCACATGTAAAGCTGCTGTGAGGAACTTCCTGTTTGTGTTGATGTTGGCGCCCCCTGGTTTTGTCCTGTTCATGCTGAAGTGTTGCTTTTTAACAACAAGTCTGATCCTGCTTTCTTTAACCGTCACACGTGGACGTCCTGGAACATGTAAACAAAAGCAGCGTGCAGGTAATCGTGTCGTCTGACACCTACCTCTCTGAAAGTGTCGTTTACCCGTAACCGTACGTGTCACGCTTTCCTCTGACCGATGCTCGGCCTGTTCACACGTTCACAGACAGTCAAGCGTTTTGCTCGCAGTATGCACGTATCTATGAGTGCTGTTACATTGTTATGGACTGGTTGGGTACAGCCCAGAATGCACCTTGGGTTGGAGAGGTACATTTACTGACCCTGTTTGAAATATCACTTCATACCTCCCTCCAGAAATCTGTAATTGTTTAGCAGTCCCACAAACAGTGAAACTAAGTGCCGTACTGTGTAGCATTTGTTCTTTTAAACGTGTGTAACGTCGCAGGACTTTCACACTGTCTGTTCACAGCATCCACTGTAAAAGGTGTCACCTGGTGTTCACAGTCTGAGCCCTGTTACAGATGCTCCTCCATCCGTCCACTGATGTGTCCTATTGAATAGCAGAGGACTCAGGTGAGCCCGACACCAGCATACAGCAAAGGTTATTATATTATTATTATTATTATGATATTGTACAGAGCTGACAACCTGCCCTTACTGCTACACTGGGATGACACCTAATGTAAGTGGATGCTAGATCTTTGTTCTGGGCCGCGCTGATGAAGCTCCTCAAGGCATCAGGTTGTTCCTAGATCTCTACCAACAGTTTGGTTGGCACCCCCCCCCCCCCCCCCCCCCGCCCCCACACACACACACACACGTTTGTTGCTAGGGAACTTCTGTGGTCTGCTCAGAGGCCCAACCTCATCCAACACCTCTGACATATACTAACACACAGACCTGATCAGCCAGCATCGGTGGAGGACCTCTGCAGTGCTCTCTGTGGGACACTGGGTGTCCTGTGCTGCTACTTGCATCCTTATGTTGGACTTAATGGCACTTTGTTTGGCATCAGCTCTTTCCAGAACCTTCCAGGATATCTGCTGAACGTCAGCAGTAAAAGGAGAAACTGTGACTTTATTTATTTCCTCTGATGTTCTTCGTGTGCTCGTTTAATCTTTATTACAATCAGCAGAAATGTCCGAGTTGTCAGCGAGTACCATGTATTTGGCCGAGTCTCAGGTGGCTCTGATTTCCCAGCAGGCCAGATGGCAGTGCTGTGTGGGCAGTGTGTGTGTGTGTGTGTGTGTGTGTGTGTGTGTGTGTGTGTGTGTGTGTGTGTGTGTGTGTGTGTGTGAGAGAGAGCCTGCTTTGCTCACACCCCGGCTCTCTCCTCTGTCCTCGTGCAGCTGTGCTTCTCCCTCCAACTTGAACTTTTAATGTGTTCAATATGTGTGTGAGGACTCGGAGTGAAACAGAACACATGTTGCACAGCGACGGACGCTTCTCCTGCACTTTGGGGACTTTTGGTGGATCGCACCAGCAGGGATCAGTTTGCAACCATTCCTCTGTCGACTGTTTTGACGGCCCTAGTTTTTGCATTTTGGCCATCTTGGCGTTTGAGCCAGGAGTGACCACATTTGGATGAGAGGGTTAGCAGCTATGCTAATGCTAGCTTGAACAGCAAATCATCGACATTTATTTTGGTCGTCCATGTTTCTGCGTATAATGACGTCAAGTCTTTCAACTCTGCAGTCTGGTACCAAAAATGGATCATTTCCAATCTAAATGTTCCACGACTCTCTCAGTCATCGATCTGTTCCTACAAACTATTTACACATACATTGAGTCCGTTGCTTTAGCTCTGGAAAATCAGTCACCGGTCATACAGCTGGGGTTTACAGCTTTGTAAGAGGAGACAATGTTTTTATAACAAAAGTGGACCTAAGATTGAACCCTGTGGAACACCTTCTGTTACTGTTGAAATATTATAATATTATCTGCCCTGTTTCAGAGTGTTGATAAACCTTGAACCCATGACGTGCATTAATATCAAACCTCTGTGTCGCCTCTGCAGACGCAGACAATGATCCACTGAGACAAACGGGCTCAGGATGTTCACTCTGCATTGATCCCTGATTAAAGTCTGCTGGTGTGCGATCACAACGTTTTCTTTACATTTCCACTGAGTAAAGAGAAAGGAAGGAAAACATTAGCTGCTGAGATCATTCTCCTTTTCTTTGTGCTTTCTGAAGCCTGGTGAGAAACAAACCTTTCCAGGTGACAGTGAAGCAGCAGAGCTTACTGCAGCTACTTTGTACAGTAACACATGCACATGAGGACTCCGCAGGATGAAACCCGCTGTTCATTAACATTTTGCCACAACAACAAGTGTTGGAATGAAGTGGTGAGAGTTGCAGTCGTCCTGTTGCTGTTGGATGAAGAAATCCCTGGATTAACTGAGCTACTGTATAGGCTGCAGAGCTCGAATGTGGAAAAAAGTCTCGTTCTGGTAATAAAATCTTTAAAGCCTGAAGCTTATCACTGCAAAATAAACATCTTGCAACTGGATTACAACTCTGATGCTTGCAAGTGTTTTCACACTCAGCCCAGATGGGAGATTGGTTCTGTAACCTAAACGCTGCCGCTTCTTTCTCTCGTTAATGTTGTTAATGTGACAAACTATACAATCAATTAATACCACAATCCAGCTCAAACATTTGGAGGGAGGAAGCTCGTCATCAGCTGTGTTTATCCCAGAAACAGAACAATTTCAAACGTCTCTGAGCTGCAAACACAGGAAACACAGTTATTTACTCCTGGTTTCATTTATCGATTAGAGACGCTCTGTAGATTCTTTTCTACATTATAGAAAGATTTACATTAAACCTCTCCAGGCGACGAAACACCGACACGTTTCCTGACAGCGTGGGCAGCGCCCTCCACGGAGCCGCTGCACTGAACTAACGGAGATGGAAGCAGAGCATGGCAGGCTGCTTCACCGCTCTCCGCTCTGTCCCTGCAGTCCACGAAACCACTTTTAAACTAGTGTTCACATGTTGTTGCATTACAGCCTGCTCTACTTGCATGCACTGTGATCTGCAGGAGAGAAGCTACCTGAGGGTTGTTACCTGTATTATCAGAAGGACAAACGACGGGTATCTGGTGTCTTCACATCATATTTTAATGAATAAAACAGACATCTTAACACGGGGCTGCACGGTGGTGCAGTGGTTGGCTGGCTGTTGCCTCACAGCTAGAAGGTCACTGAAGGTCACTGGTTCAAACCCGGGTTTGGGGTCTGCATGTTCTCCCTGGGGTCTCCGGCCTCCTCCCACAGTCCAAACACATGCTCGTTAGGATCATTGGTGGCTTTAAAATTGCCGGTAGGTGTGAGTGTGAATGGTCGTCTGTCTCTGTGTGTCAGCCCTGTGATTGACTGGTGACCAGTCCTGGGTGTACCCCGCCTTTAGCCCAATGTCAGCCGGGATAGGCCCCAGCCCCCCGCAGTATCTGCTGTCGTATTCAACCGTCGATTCTTTTTTCTGAACATGAATTAAAAAGCCCGTCGTCAGCGTTCAGGACGTCACAGAGCTTTGGTTTGAGCTTCCTGAGTCTCACCGTCTCGCGCTGCAGAGCTCCTCTGAGAGTTTCATCTCTGGAGGGACTCGAGCTGCTCGGGGTGCGAACACTGTGAGAGCCGAGAGGATGAAACCAAACACACACTCACACTCTCTCTGCTTCACTGCTGGAGCTCTGCCTCAAGTTACAAGCCAACAGTCAGAGCGACAAACATGTTGTCTGAGGACAAACGTGGACCTCTGCAGCTCCTGTCAACACGCAGCGAGGTCGCTAACAAGAGAGGCAGAGCGGGAGGACGGAGCTGTGGACGCAGAGCGAAGTCCTCTCTACATGGAGGGCTCAGATAGTTCACCGCACAGGAACACAAGGGACGCGATTATGAAGAAAGCAGTTTAAAACTGAAGGCCTTTGAGAAATGGTTTCATTAAAACACAATGATTTCATGAGAGAGCGCATCCTCACATCTCGTTTTTACCTGAAGTATCAGACAGATCGACTTTATTAATCACAAGGAAAATATGGTGCAGATAGCTCAGAGTGCAGCGCAGACACACAGCAGCTCAAATATCAGGGAAAAAGTCAAATATCAAGTGTTGATGCAGAAGAGACGGCGCCTACAAGAAAAACAATATTACAATAGTCATCTACAAAAGTAGGCAGGAAGTCATGTGGCAGTTTATGAGCCAATAGGGAGGTCCAACCTGCGGTGGAGGGAGGCGACGTATTCACCAGAGCAAAAGAGGCGCCAGTCAGTCTGATGGCGATTTCTCTTGTTCTTAATCTCTATAAACAAGTTGCTCATTGGACAGCAGGCAATGAAAATAACGTGTCATCGCTAACCGTGTCATCGCTAACCGCTGGCTTCACCAGAAGCCCTGAAACGTTGCTTCCTGCGGACGTCGAAGGACAGCAGACGGGTTCAGAGAGCACTGAAACAGACGCTCCTTAAAACCGCTGCTGTGATGAGCCGTGACCTGAGGATACGATTCACATGAACACTTTTGTGAAAATTGTTCAGTGTGAAGTTTGCAGCTCGTGTTCTCCTGTACGTATCGCTGTAGGTTCATGTATGACAGTAGAGACCCTGTGGGGGGTGGGGGGGGGGGGGGGGGTCTATGATGAACCTGATTAATCACTGTCTTCATTCGGAGGTCGATGCCCCCCCGTCTCTTCACCTCTCCGTCTCTCCACCTGACTCATCCGCCCGTCTATCTGCCGTCACGCTCCTGTCTGCCTGATGAGATTTCTCTGACACTTCCTGCTGACATATCCAGACTATTGTTCTGAGCTGGTGGGGGGGGGCACAGGTGGGCCCCCGCCTCTCCATCATGGCCCTGTTACAAGGCGCCGCTCGCTGCCAAGTCGGGCCCCGCTCATCCGGGAACAGGGGAGCTGGAATGGGTTTGACCGTATTGTGCTGCACCTGCTTCGCCCTCGCTGCAGATCCCCCTGCTCCCCCTGCTCCGCCTGCCATCCTGCCACCGCACAGAGCCCCCCAACCCCACCCCCCCACACACACGTAAAACCCGTAAAATCCACTGAACTTAGCCGCTCTGATGGCCGCGGCCAAAACAGCATCTGATGTGCCTTATTTGTTGACTGTGTGAGATTAGCTGCAGAGGGTACACGTCGAGGGGCTTACCATGCAGAGACGGAGCGAAGCCCCCACCCCTCCACCAAACACCCCCAGCCCTGCCAAATAATGAGGAAGGGAAGATTCTCCAGCTTGTCTAAAGCCCTCGTCACAGTCGGTCCGTGCACACTTCTGCTCCCGAGCCAGACTGTAGAGAGAGACTGTACGAGCCGACGAGGAGCTGCAGGAAGAATCTGCCTTCAGCCTGCAGGAGACGAACAGCCAGCCACCTCCGTCCAACACACCTGAATGATGAGAGGATACAAGTGCAACAAAGACTCGGACAGAGAAACAAAGAAATGTGTAGTTTGAATATGTGCACGTTCTGATGCAGATCCAGTGCATGAATCACGTCTTTAAACATGAAATTAGCACGATGTGTGACTCGGGGCCGTTTCTTTGAACCCTCTTTTGTGTGACATCCTGCAGAATCTTGTAAAACCAGCGCTTCAGAGCTCATTCCCTAAAAAGTCCCAGCATGACGAACATGTGTACAAAGTGCTGCTCATTTCTGCCCACAGTGAGCAGCTTCCACCTGAGATGTTGGCAGGACAGAGCTCTTCTTTCCTCTCGGCACCCTTCAAAGTCACAAAAACATTTCTCAGCGTACTCCCTGATTGATCGTGAAGTCAACGAAGGCTCGTAAATAAATGCAGTAACAAGGCTGAAGACGCCTGTTGGGACAGTCCAGGCTGTGAAACGTCCTCTCAGGACATTTCTCACAGCTGTGTCCGTGCTAAGCTAACTGAAGCTAACCTCATATTTGGAGACGATTAAACTGAAATCATGTGACCTTCAAATCAAAAACAACACAGTGAAAATAATGAACATGAACTTTGCTCCAGTGTGTGAATCAGCTGGATGGGGAATGTCTCACTGCTGCTCGTCGGCCATGTTGGCTGCTTCTCTTTCATCCATGAGGCTCCGAGTTCTCCCTGTCGCTCACAGACGTCACATTATAGACGCCTCTCCTCCACGCTCCAGCTTCCCTCTCTGTCTGTTACCTCCTTTTCTTCATGTGACGTCTTTCCTGTGTGATGTGACCTGATGGAGACACCAGGAGGCAGCTTTTGTAAGGTCCAAATCCTGACATTAGGAAGACGGCACACAGTGATGCAAAATAAAAATAATCAATAATTCCTCTCAGATGCCTTAAAGCTGAAGTAAGGAGCGTGTTCGGGCCGCGCATGCAGCCTGTTACGGTTCCTCCTGTTCCTTTTTCTTATGTTTCCATTATCAGCTTCTTCTTCTTTTGACATATTTGACTTTTTTTTCTTCTATTTTTCTGCCATATATTCTCTATGCTTCTGTAACGTCCAAATTAAATGAAGTTTCTGATTCTGAATATATCAGAAAAATAAACACTCAAGTAAAGTACAGATATCTGAAAACTCTACTTTAGTGAATTATGAAATGTTTGCACTTTGTTACAACCTGTTCATCAGTCAGTAAATCCCAGGCTGTTAACATGCTGTAGTTTGAACATGGGGCTCAATCGGGACTGACTCACTGCTGGAGACAGCCTCAAGTGGACACCAGAGGAACTGCAGTGTTTGGGACTGTGTTGCCATAAAAACCTGGTTTCCCAGCAGAAAGGTGACGGTGTGATGTCTGATCTGTCTGTCAGAAGGTCCTGGCTTTTGTTTTGAAGGTTTTATCAATGATGGGTTTCTTTGTCGAACTCGCTTTGGTTTAAATCAGTGGATTCTTTCCTCGCTAGCATCCCCAACAGTGTCTGGGAACATGTTGCTGTTGAGTCTTTTTTAACAGCTTTGAGCAGCACTGCTCTGCTCTCACCCTCATCACTCTGTTCTTTACTCCTCTCACCCTCATCACTCTGCTCTTTACTCCTCTCACCCTCACCACTCTGCTCTTTACTCCTCTCACCCTCACCACTCTGTTCTTTACTCCTCTCACCCTCATCACTCTGCTCTTTACTCCTCTCACCCTCATCACTCTGCTCTTTACTCCTCTCACCCTCATCACTCTGTTCTTTACTCCTCTCACCCTCATCACTCTGCTCTTTACTCCTCTCACCCTCATCACTCTGCTCTCACCCTCATCACTCTGTTCTTTACTCCACTCACCCTCATCACTCTGCTCTTTACTCCACTCACCATCATCACTCTGCTCTTTACTCCTCTCACCC
>NW_027211737.1:33170000-33287500 GCF_022749685.1 Semicossyphus pulcher
TTATACATACTCTATTATAGATACTTTATTATATGTACTTTATTATATGTTCTTTATTATATGTACTTTATTATACGTACTTTTTTATAGATACTTTATTATATGTTCTTTATTATATGTACTTTATTATACACACTTTATTGTATATACTTTATTATACTTTATTATATGTAACTTATTATACATACTTTATTATACATACTTTATTATAGATACTTTATTATATGTACTTTATTATAGATACGTGAATGATTTTTACCTTCAAATTTTACATTTACATTTTATATTTCAGTGTATTATATTACAACAGATATTTTGTATCTAAAATAAATAAAATGATGTGTAAAATAAAAAAATCAGTTTGAAGATTAAATATCTCCTTTTTCCAGTTGATTAAATGTCAAACAGGATTATTAAGTTATTCTTCTGTGATTTGATTTATTATTGTGGACGTGATTTTATTTCAATCATTTTCTATAAAAGAATCTGTTTACAAAGAGTACAAAAGGAAAGAAAAACTGCATTTTTAAAAATATATTTGACTATAAAGAAAAAATTCAACATGCTAATTCTAGTCATGACCAAAGAAAGGTTGTGGTTCTTGTAAAGCTGCAGTAAAGTCTGCGGTGCTTCTGATCATAAAGCAGCCTCTCTCTCTCTCTGTGTGTTTCAGGGTCGCTGTATGAACTTCAGCCGTGTGCAGCATCAGTAGAGGAGACGGAGCTCGACACGTCTGATCGCTCGTCAGGTTTTATTCTGAAGGTCTGCAGTTAAACCACTATCTGTGTCTCTGTGCACCTTCCTGCTCCTCTGAAGCACACGGGGGGAAATGTTTGTATTAAATCTTTTTCATTAAGTTATTTTCTGCCTTTTTTACAATTATTAAATATTTTTTAAATAAAAAAAATTAAAATTGCAGCAGAAGCCGAGCCAACCCCCGAACCCTCAGCTCTCAGAGCCGGTTATCTTTTCGTGCGCACCAAAGGCTTAACATATTCTGACCATATTGTGCCTTCTGTGAGAAAGCTCGTCTCATGGACACAGACGGAAGCTATCTAAAAAAAAGAAACCCGGGGAGAGGGGCTGTTTGCCGTTGGCGTGGCAGTGGGAGTAATCCCAGCGGGCCTCACAGTGCAGAAGTGGGCTGCCTCTTGGCGATGTCTCATCACAAAGACGCTCCAACTTCAGCAGAGCTCGGTGCCCGCCGGCCGCACTCTGACCGCCTCATCCTGTCACTTTAACACTGAGAAGTGCACACGCATGACAAACTGTAGACAGGACGCCCCAAGGTGCTGGAAGCACCAAGACTTTTTTTTTTTGAAGACACCTTCCTTCATTATGCACTCGGGACAGGAAATTAATAGAGCGTTATTGGACCGCAGGACAGCCTCCTGACCACGCTGATCCGCGGCTCCGTTTGAGGGATTGATGCCTTTAAGACCTTGACACGGCGCGTGGTGTTTTCAGCGCAGTCTGCTCTCTGCTCAGCAGGGCGTAGCACACAAACAGGCCCATCACCTCAGACTTTAAGATACAGATACAGCCAGTCCTCCGAGGGGTCCCCGAACGCGTCACAGCCCGCTCGTTCTCTGGGCACCAGAATATCAAAGTTTAATTAAAATAATTAAAGGCAACAGCAAGCAGCAGCCTGTGAAGACCTGGCTGTCTCTTTTTTATGCCTGCTGACATTGAATGACCTATTACTGCCGTGTTCTCTGCAAAAAGAGGACACGGAGCCACGCTGACGCCGCACCGCGCCC
The DNA here is from genome assembly GCF_022749685.1 of Semicossyphus pulcher. Classification (NCBI taxonomy): domain Eukaryota; kingdom Metazoa; phylum Chordata; class Actinopteri; order Labriformes; family Labridae; genus Semicossyphus; species Semicossyphus pulcher. The sequence goes on from NW_027211737.1 coordinate 33,171,761, forward strand.
AAAACGCAAACCCAAAGGAGCGGATGCGACGGACGGATAAGTATTGTTCATTTCCAGAAATTATGTCCCCCCTCCCCTCCACCCCCCCAAAAACAGGATCTATATTTATATATATTGTGGATTCTCAAGCGCGCTGTCACGACACCAATCCCAAATGATGTTAGTGAGAGCGGAAACACTGTGGGGGAGGAAAGGGGGCAGCAGCTGAAGAAAAAGGCTCGAATGATCCAGTCACTTCGGATTCCCGACTTCACATGTAAAATGGATATTCGAGTGGAAACCTGACAAAGCGCGCCGGCTTTGACGGGAAGCGGTATAGACAATGACCAGTGGCTGGGTCAGTGGGATGTCTCTGTGCAAGCAGGGAAGCTTATCAAATGACACTAAAAATAAGTTCAACAACCATCAAGTTTGAGGGGGAGAGGGCGAGCGGCTCACACTCGGCGGGCACCCGGGCGAGAGGCCGGGCGGCGAAAAACACGGCAGTCTAATTATTCCTTTGTTTGGTCCTCGTCCCGATCGGAGGACGGGAATATTCCCAGTGAGACCTCGGGCTGTGCTGTTATTTCTGTGCACCTAAATGCTGCTTGCATAATGTTCAGTCTGACATTTAATGTGCTCATCAGCATCGTTGTGGACGCGCAGCGGACCGTCTGAGACTTTAGACCTTTTTTATGTTACAACCAAAAGACCAGAAACGTTATTAACCCCAACTAATGAGACATTTACACGTCAGTCACAACACAAGGCGTCCTGCAGACACACGTCACACATCCCTCTGCAGCCGCCACACACACCGGGACACACACCGGGACACACACCGGGACACACACCAGGAGGAGGCGTGTTAGACGTCATGTTGTACAAAGACTATAGATGCTTTTTCTTCTTTGTGCCTTTTTGTACATTTGATGCTTTTTGATGAACAAAAGTATTTTTGTATTTCTGCACTTGTTAAATAATATGTGGGTTTTTTTTGTCATTTAAACAACAAGTGAAAAATTAAGTGATAGCGTCACAGTTTCGGAGCAGAGTCAGAAAGAGAACACATGAAAGGAGGAAGATCGTTTTAAATGTAACGTTTTGAGAATCACAGAGAAACGCTGAAATAACCTTCAGCTGAGTGTAAGATGTAAAGAAACAATCGTAAGAGGCTTTTTCAGCTGATTCTAGACGTGCAAGACGATCTTCCTCCTCTTTCTGTGTCTTATTTGTGCCCCTGGAACTCTTCTGTGCACACCAGTTATCTGTCATCGGATTTACAGTTGGAGCTTTAAACAAGTCGCTCATCAAAACGAGTGATTGATCACTTCTGTAAATATTGGACTAAATCTGATTTGCATGCACTTCTGTCTGCTTCATGCATCATTATCTGCTCATTAAGGTGCAAGCATCGTAATTTATCATTTTATTATCTTATTGTTGTACAGTCTTTGTTTCTGCCTTTTTATACGCAGCACCTTTAAGACAAGGTTCAGGTCACACGAGCTGCACGGACGTGTGTGTGTCAACCAAAACAGCAAAAACATCTTTTTATAGTTTTACACTGTTTTTATTCTGTCAAATATACACTCAGTGAAGACCTCTGTGTGTGTGTTTTCTGTGTGTGTGTGTGTGTGTGTGTGTGTGTGTGTGTGTGTGTGTGTGTGTGTGTGTGTGTGTGTGTGTGTGTGCTGGTCGGGGTGGACACGCTGAAGGCCATCTTTAATTGGGCCCTTACAGATTTATAGGGCTCGACAGGGAACGTGATTATACAGAGTGTGTGTGGACAGAAGAGTGGACAGTGTGCAGCCTCTCCCCCTGTGAAGATAGTCACCGGAGGCACCACACACACACACACACACACACACACACACACACACACACACACACACACACACACACTGAGATCCCTCGAGCTCTTCATCGCCCCAAAAAAGAGGTCTTGCATTTAGTAAAAATATGCGCTCATACACCTTCTGCTTTCTCCATGTTTGCATGCTGTGACAAGATACCAGCTTAGGTGTGTGTGTGTGTGTGTGTGTGTGTGTGTGTGTGTGTGTGTGTGTGTGTGTGTGTGTCTGTGTGTCTGTGTGTCTGTGTTTTAGCTCCTCCTCCATGTTCTCGATTTGAGGTTTATACTCATAAAGGAGCTTTTATTTTGAAGGTAAAACTCTTCTCTTATAAACATCTTAAAAAATAAAAAGAGAAATAATCAGACGTGCAACAGAAACAGATCAAATGTATTGAATGTACTAAACGTACATGTTGTAGATGATTTCGTCATCGTGTGAAGCGTGTGAGAAGATGTGTCTTACGGCCCAAAGTTCCAGCTTTTGTCTGAAACGTGATGAAGTCACACATCAGTCAGCATCCACAAAGCTGCAGCAGGAACACGAGTTTCATGTCTCCTCCCGACACTGACACCAGGACACACTGAAGTGCTCCTGAGGTGAACATCACGGGCGTTGGACTGAACCTGAATGTTACACTAAATAAATGTGTTACAGGTGGTTCAGCCCGCTCAGGCTCTTCATCACTGAAAGAAGATTTACATCATTTAATCAGTTAAATAAAGTTGATTTCAGAAGTCTCAGCATCGTCTCTTTACGTGCTCCGTAGTTAATTTGCTCTTATTGGATCATTAATTTCTTGTATTGAAAGATGGGCCTGTAAACATCTGTCACACCTTCTAAAGCTTTGGAAGAAGATCTGAATCAGTAAAGAAGCTCATGAGTGACTGAGTCATGATTACTGTGAGCTGCAGAAGACGTAGAATCTCCTGAATGTGTGGAGGGGATGAATGCAGAGTACGATGAGCTGACGTCCACCTGAACGCGCTGAAGACAACAGTCGACAAAGAGTGTGTTTAGTGTCAGTCAGAACGTGAGCTGTTCAGCCGTCACGCCTGCTCCTGTTCAGGTCGTCTCTTCAGACACACTGAAACATGAAATCAAATGTTTGCACACCGTTCATCATTCATGGTTTATGGTATCATAACTTCCTGTTTCAGCTTCATCTTTAGATCAAACTTTATCGATTCCAGACGGGTAAACAAGGACAGCTGAAAACTCTGATGCATCTTCAGACATTTATAGACTCAGCAGTAAAAATGACAATAAATAATCATCACTGTAATAAATTATCATCACTGTAATAACAGCAATAACACAATCACAAAACAAGAACACAACGATCATTAAGCCTTGTCACTCGAGCCTCTCCACAGACACACTGACTGTGGAGCAGCTGTACTGAGGAGCAGAACAGAAACTCACTCAGCTCATCGTTCTCTCATTATCAGTCCACAAAGTCTTGATTGAAAATATCTCAGCACAAATCAGCTGCAGGAGCTGAAAGCTTAAAACACTGATCAAAAGATCGTCCTCGTACAGAGACACAAACTGTTTCTGGTCCAGGCTGTTAGCTGGTTGTGTCTGCTGTAACGTTTAACACGGGGCTCCATGGGACTGATTCACTGCTGGAGACAGCCTCAAGTACGGCGCAGGATAAAGGACAAAGTTAAGACTATTGAGAGGCTGAAGGAGGCTACATCCTTGCCTTGCTACTGATCTGGCCAATGATAAGCCAGCGCAGGTAACTGAGAGGCCGCCTGTTCATTCAACCAGGGCGGGAAGTCATGCGTCTAACATAGCAACCCACTGGATCAGCTTCTAGCTAGGCTGCTCATTAGCTTCCAAGTCTAGAAATTAGCACGTCTAAGCTAGCTACATTAGCCATTGATTTGGCTGGTCACTTTCTTCTGTTGTATTTATTTTTGGATTATTTATTGATTTTATTGATTTTATTTATTGGTGGTGTTTTGCCACCAACTGTCGACACGTAGGATTTATAGATGGATGGAAACGTTCTGAGCAGGAACACGTCTATAACCTGTCAGCACAGGAAGAGGAAACACTCTGTAACCACAAACAGACTCATTTAAAGAAGCTTCATGAATCCATGTTGGACGCATGAGAAGCCGCCTGTTCATTCGACCAGGCCGGCCTCTCAGTTACCTGCGCTGGCTCTCAATAGTCTTAATTTGTCCTTTATCGTGCACCATACAAGTGGACAAGAGAGGAAGGGCAGCTTTCGGCCCTTGAGCGTTTATTGTTCTACATGCAGAAAGTGACGTTTTCAGAGATGTGGTACACGACCACAGACGGCAGAGTCCCGGCCCCAGTCCCGGCCTTGCACTGCAGGAAGTGTCTATATCTGAAAGAGAGAGGGGAGAGGTTAGTGTGCGATGATCAAACTGTAACGTCAGAGGGAGGCGCAAAGATCGACTGAAACATTAAACACATAAAAACAACCGAGAGACATTCATGTGTAAAAATAAAAGGCTAACACAAAGTCTTTAGTTCTGCACTGAGCAGTCTTTATGTCACCCTGCTGCCTGCTCATATAGCATACTGCCATCCTGCTTATACATCATGTGAAATGTAAACGGGCTCAGTACATAGAAACACGCTGCCAACCTGAACAAACAAGAAAGCAGCTGATTTACCCAAAAAGATGTCGAGTGTTTAGAGAAGCTCAGACGCTGCAGATATTCAGAGTTTCAGCTGAAAGTCACAGAACTTTAACAAAGAGAAACAAGACGATCAATTTGTCGAGAAGGAACTCGTTTTATACTGAAGTTAATGAAAGCACATCCTGTCACATGTCAGCAGCCCTGCAGCACTTTAAAGCTTTGAACAAGAGTTTCTGTGATTTCAGGAGAAAATCTTTCACTTTACTTTCCTGCTGATCCGAAGTCTAACACGCTGATTGGAATCAAAGCAGCACATGAGGACGGCAGCATTGAAGGTCTTTACATTCCTCTATTTTTATATTAACGCTCAAAGGAGAGAAAACGCAGAGCAAACTCCTAAATCCGCCCTGAGCTCCGCCACAAGGTTCTGTTTTCACAATTTGATGGAGGGGGCTTAGCTGCCGTAAAATTTCAACCTCCACTTCCGCTGATAAAGTTTCTCTGGCAGCCAGCGGGCGGACTTAAGCAGCTGTTGCCCCGCGTAAGCCCGTCTGGCTTCCCAGGTTCTCCTGATTCACACAGTTGTCTCTGAAATTTGGGAAACTGTGGGATCAAACGCTGCGACTGCTACGGCCGCTAACCTTTCACAGCCTGATGGAGGGCAGAGCGGCCGCCCCGAGAACAGCTTGTTAGAGTTGACACTTGGTTTTATGCATTGTATTTCTGAGAGCATTACAGCTAAATCCCCTCTCAGGCGATACGGACGGCTGCTGCTCAGCGGCGGCGGTGGGAGATGCAGGTGGGGGATTAGGAGAGCTCGGCGGTTCGGGATTTCAGAGCTTTATCTTGCTGCTCTTTTCTGTGAGCTGCCGCTGAGTGTTAAAGCTCATTGTACTGTAGATGCTGCTGAAGATTACAGACTCCTGTAAGATGATTCGACTGTATGTGTCACTGATGGTGTACACTTCTTTCACCCAGCAGACAGGAGGGACAAATGTATGTGTGATATAAGTCCAATCGTATTACACGCAGGATTCAGGCAACGATGTGCGCGGCAGGAAGTCATAACGTTAACAAGCGCTAAACAGGAAGCTTTAAAGCTCCTCACAGATCAGACCGGAGTGATCACGGGGCAGCAGGAACAGACAGCTGTTATTGGCTGTCCCAGGTAGGTCACATGGTCTTCAGCTTCTTCATCACTGCTTCTTAACTACCCAACGACAGTCTGAAGGGTGTCAGACAGCTGCTACTGAACGTCTCGTCCACAGTGAGTCACAGGTGGACGTGGCACCGTGACGTTTGAATCCTTGAGTTCAGCAGTTTGACCGTCGCCATCTTGTTTTCCCGGAGCCAGAAGTGACCATATTTGGACGAGAGGGTGGAGCTGGAGAGGAGCGAGGGGTTAGCATGAAGTAGCTGATGCTAGCTCTGTTGTGCTCGTGGTGCTTCAGATGTCAGCAGTGCTCGTCACACAGAAGCAGATGTTGAGTTTGATGTGTTCATTTCTCTGTAAGTAACCGACGTTGATTTGGTGTTTCTCAGGAGTCTCTCTGTGACATTAATTACAAACCATGGACACAAAGAGCGATCTGTTTCTCACTTCACACCCAGAGAGGCCTGTGTGCGTCTTACCACCTTTGTGTTGTTCCTCTGGATCCTTCCGGGGTCAGAGCCGGCAGGAACGTGATCACTTCTGTGACGTGTTTATTTGAATGATTCCCTTGAACAGACTTTAATATGTGATGTTTGTCTGAGCGCCCTCTCAGGTGAACACCTCGTCAGCACATGTGGAAGCTCTCCATGTTTGTCTCCCTTCAGCTGCACACGGAAACAGAAGCTTCTCACATCAGTGCGCTCTGCACCTGAGCCTGCTCAGAGCTGCTCCTGCGAGGTACGAAATAATGATGGCACAACATGTGTGCTGAAGCTCCACGGGGGCACGCGTTGAGTCAGACAGCCGGGCCAGATCACCTGTGCGGCCAGGGGGGTCGACGGGCCGTCTGGATCCTGCTAATGATAAACCTCCAACGTACTGACTGTCAGATCGTAGCAGCAGACCACGCAGGCAGCCGACCCGTCGCGGAGGCTGACGGACAGCCCTCTGAGCCAATAGGCTGTGAGCCTCCGAGGGGGAGGAGCTGCAGCAGAGGTGTTTGTGTGCGAGTAAACAGTGCAGCAATGAGTTAAAGAGAATCATCAGTTAAAGCAGCACAGTGAGGAGAACCTGCAGCGGAGGAACAAACTACAATCAGCAAGTTAAACACCGTCTGAAAGCGTCGATGAAACACGCACAGTCACTTCCTGAACACGTCTTTACTCGGAGCTTCTCTCATGTCAGGTTCATTTAAAGGCTTCTGCACTTCCTGTCAGAGTGAAGCATCGAGCTGTTAATCACAAGCTTTATGAACTTCTATATAAAAGCTGTTTAAAGTTTGGGCCTGTAAAAAATCTCCTTTTTAAATTCATTTGTGTTTAATAAATTGTGGATGTAAAACTTTCTCATCCTTCTCAAACTCGAGACAAAATGTTCGGAGTATGAAACGCCGTGTTCCGTCGTCTCTTCCTGTCTCTCCATCTTCCCGTGGAGCTCCTCCTCGGAGCGTCCACTCCTCGCTCGCTCTCTAATCTCACCCGGACGGATCCTGGTCTCTGTTTACATCCTGAGCTGCTTCGTCCAGACAAACGGGCGGTGCCTCCTCTCTCCTCCTCCGGCGTGCTTTAACATTAGGATATTTTCCTGGTGTTTGCCGGCGGATGAGGAGGCTCTCGTCACTCTGCATGTGCCAGATGAATCATAAACCTGAACCATATGCCGACGCAATTTGCTGATGGGCCCAAGCTGTTTTGGAGGATATAAAATCCCGGGATTATGGAGGCTTGATCCTCAGTGAATGGAGGCAGAGGAGAGAGTGAAGGGGGGGAAAGGTGGAGGGCGAGGCTCCCTGCTCCCTGCTCTCTGCCCTCCTATTGGTCCACAGGTCAGTGACAGGAAAGGTAGGAGGCGGGGCTACACTTTGACACCTCCCAAACTGTGTAATCCAGCAGCGGCTGTGAGGAATTAGCTGAACCAGGTGCTTTGTGAAGCAAACAAACACTTTCCTGAGCACACAGAGAACAACATGTTTGTCCCCTCGTCCCCGGAGTCGTCCGCGATAATCGAAGGAGGCGTCGAAAACAAAGGGACCAGATCCTTCAGGGAGCTTCTGCTGCTGTTGTTGTTGTTGTTCTCTCTGAAAGCGAGAGTATTACAAGTGAGCCAATCATCCTGCTGTTAGCGCTGAAGCTCTTTTTTAGAAGGAGCGTTTGTTGACTGAAGGTGAGGAATCGTTCAGCGCACAGATCATCCTGAATGTTAACCAACAGCAGGAATTAAAAGATTTACAGACAGTGAAATCTTTCTTTAAAATCTGCATCCACCCTGACTGCTTCACAAATCCTGCTCAGGTTTCTGCTCAGGTTTCTGCTCGGGTTTCTGCTCAGGTTTCTGCTCGGGTGTCTGCTCGGGTGTCTGCTCAGGTGTCTGCTCAGGTGTCTGCTCAGGTTTCTGCTCGGGTGTCTGCTCGGGTGTCTGCTCAGGTGTCTGCTCAGGTTTCTGCTCGGGTGTCTGCTCGGGTGTCTGCTCAGGTGTCTGCTCGGGTGTCTGCTCAGGTGTCTGCTCAGGTTTCTGCTCGGGTTTCTGCTCGGGTGTCTGCTCGGGTGTCTGCTCAGGTGTCTGCTCAGGTGTCTGCTCAGGTGTCTGCTCGGGTGTCTGCTCAGGTGTCTGCTCGGGTGTCTGCTCGGGTGTCTGCTCAGGTGTCTGCTCGGGTGTCTGCTCAGGTGTCTGCTCAGGTGTCTGCTCTGGTTTCTGCTCGGGTGTCTGCTCGGGTGTCTGCTCAGGTGTCTGCTCGGGTGTCTGCTCAGGTGTCTGCTCAGGTGTCTGCTCTGGTTTCTGCTCGGGTGTCTGCTCGGGTGTCTGCTCAGGTGTCTGCTCGGGTGTCTGCTCAGGTGTCTGCTCAGGTTTCTGCTCAGGTGTCTGCTCGGGTTTCTGCTCGGGTGTCTGCTCGGGTGTCTGCTCAGGTGTCTGCTCGGGTGTCTGCTCAGGTGTCTGCTCAGGTTTCTGCTCAGGTTTCTGCTCGGGTGTCTGCTCGGGTGTCTGCTCAGGTGTCTGCTCGGGTGTCTGCTCAGGTTTCTGCTCGGGTTTCTGCTCAGGTGTCTGCTCAGGTTTCTGCTCAGGTGTCTGCTCGGGTTTATGCTCAGGTGTCTGCTCGGGTCTTCAGAATGTTAGTCGGGCCTGACCACAGAGCGTTTCTTTCAGGTGCTCGAATACTCCTGAAACTTTGCACTTCAGAAGTTGTAAAAACGACGTACGCTTCACGCGGCTCGTGCATTGGTCTCTAAATGAAGCTCCCGCAGCAGGCTTCACCAACATGTGCTTATATTTGTGACATTCAATGAGTCTATTAATGTTAACCCTACACTTCTTAAACTTAGCCTAACTTAGCATCAAAATTACCTTGAATGATAGCCGCACCTTGCTAACCAAGCTAGCCAGAGAAAGCATGAGCTCATCATTTAGCATCCCATTTATGCCCTCGCTCCTCTTCCAGCTCCAACCTCTCCTCCGGTCAAAATGACACATTCAGAGTACCAACAGCACAACGTACAAAAGAAATGCTGCTAGCTTACAAAGCTAGTGCTAGCATTAGCTGATAACTTAGTGTTTGTTTACCTGATCTCCACCCTCTCCTCCATATATGGTCACTTCTGGCTCCAGAAAAACAAGATGGCGACGGCCAAAATGTCAAACTCGAGGCTTCCAAACGCAGTGCACCGTCCAATAAGTGACGTCACAGCGGCCGCGTCCCCTTTCTTACAGTCTGTAGACGTTTGATGGCAGCTTTCTGTACTTGACAGTCGTGTAGTCAGGAACATTTAGGTGTAATGCTTAGAAACATTGTTGTTTAAACAATGCATATTTAATATATATATTTAATATTGAATCTGTAAACTGTGACGGAGTGGTGGTAAACAGAGAACTACAGAGCACCTGATCAAGTGTGAAGCAGACCGGTAGGAAACAGCAGGCCTATGGTGGAGCTCCATGCTGGTGTCAAAGGTCAAAAACAAATCAATAAACAAGTAAAGAGGATTAATTCATTTTCAGGGTTTGATTAATGTCAATATTCAGCTTATGGAGCGACAGTCCATGTCACGCACCAACAGTGGAGGGAGGATTAACGGCGATAATCCTCCGCAGCATCTGAGCAGCTTTAATGAAAAATCAGTCCAACTTGGACTTTGACTTTACGGCACTTTAAAGGTCACCTCAGCCTAAACCTGAGCTCCTCTTTAAAGCTTTCATGTGGAATGTCTTAAGTAATTGCACAGTAGACTCAGGAGCGGCGGTGGCTAACGACTGAGCTAACCACCATAACTCAAGCTAACAGCATGTAGAAGCGATTAGCTCGTACTTTTTAATTGAGTGGGTTCAGAGGAGCTCTAACTTCAGAGCTTTACGAGAGCGGGCTCTTTTAACGGCGCTGCCGCAGTAATTCGATAATCATTTTCATTTGGTGAAACGTTGGCGATCAATCTGATGGATGACTTCATCAATCGTGCTAACAGAGTGGAGCGGCCGCAGAGTGTTTAACGTGGAGAGGCCATGAATCGCTCTTTATGAATCACACTCCAACTAAAAGTTGATTAGTGAGCTATTGCAGCAGGAAATACGGCCGCACTTGATATTCATTAAGATAAGGTGTTAGTGCCAGCGTTACATGCTTTGTGACAATAAATTTCACATTTGCATGAAAATGGGTTTCAAAATTTAAATGGCAAAAATACAGTCTCGCTCTTTGTAGCTCGCTCTGGCAGCGAGGAGAGGAGTAATTTATTCATGAGGCTGGCAGGATGCTGGGTGCCACCATCTGAAGTGTTTGTTCACTTTCACTCTGTTTTTATTCTAAATGTACAGAAAAACATTTCATTTCATCAACATCCCAAAAGCAGGAAAGCACCTTAAACATGTCACGGTCGGATCCCCACGTCAACAACACAACGATCCACCAATAGAATCCGAGCGTCAGAGTCTCAAACAGACCCCCTCAGCTGATCCCAGATTGATCATGTTGGACACACGCAGGATAATTCCCCGCTGCCTCCTGCTCTGCCCCCCCGCCGGCCTTTGTTTGGCTTCAGTTATGTCGTGCGTTCAAACCGTCGCTCACTGAATCATATTTGTACGACCTTTTAATAATTGAGATTATCTTGTTTTGCAGAAAAGCTCCACAGGCGACAGATTATCAGGACGTGGTTACACAGGAGAGAATTCAGCTTCTGGTTAACAAGTTGGATTAAAAATAAAGATGAAATTACATGTTTGTGTTTTTTAGAACAACTTTTGATGAACTCTTACAGAGCGGCTCGAACATACAGCTGATACAAACATGTTATTGTCAGACAGGTACTCCATCCACCCACGTGAACACATCCCTGTTGTTAAACATCACACTGACTGACTGCTTCAAGTCTTTATGCTAAGCTAAGCTAAGCATTTGCAAACATAAGAGTGTTTCCAATTTAAACAGTGAAGCTGTTAATGGAGTTTTTCAAACTGCTTAATTATACTTAACATAAGAGACTTAGTTTGATGAGGTCAGAGGCATTTCCTGTTTGTGTTTTTAAGTGAATAAAAAACCTTTTGTCTCCGTCGCTCCACCAGCCAGCAGTGAGTGAGGATCCGTCCCTCCGGCTCTGTGTTACAGTACATTTCTCCTCCTCATTGACTCGCTCTTCTATCAAATCCTTTCTGCACAATTGGCCGGGACAGCCTCAATCATCTCATCCGCCCGGACGGATGAAAGGGAATGACATTAAGATAAAGTGAGAGGGGCCCCCGGGGGCCGAGGATGGCTCTGCGGTGCAGGAATCCATCTCCAGCTCCAGATTCCCCTGACATCTCCTCACCTGAAGAAGCCTCTGGGCTCAGTTTGACCTCATCCACCACCCTCCACCCGTTTCAGTATCTCCCCCCCCACAGTCAGTGATATGAAGCCTCACTGCAGGCCTGTGTGAAGACCTGACAGCTGCTGTATCACCATGTCTCCTGCGTTAATACAGCTACATTAACCTTACAGACCTCATCAGACCAGCTGAATGCAGCATCACACCGACAGAAAGAAACGTGTCGTAAAAAGAAGATTTCCTTCTCCTGAAGTTTGTGGCACGTGGACACGGCTCTCGCCTCACTGAACTTCTAAAAGACGTTTACAGGTTGAACTCTGACTCGTATCTAAAGACTGTGAGGATGACACAGACTGGGTATCTCTCAGGGCCACTATTTACAGCTAGCTAGATTATTTTCCATCATGCATCTGGTAAACATGTACAAGAAAAGAATCAAACGATGGAGCAGAAGCAGCAGGAGATTTGTGTTATCTGTGCTGATTCAGGGAGGGATGTTAGCTGGGTTAGCATTACCAGCTAGCTAGCCTTTAGCTAGGCATTTCCAAACTTTCACAGGTGTACTGGAGCTATCCGCCGGCGTGCTAACACTGTGTGCTAACGGCACGCGTGGCGTCACATTCAGTGAAGACACGGTGACAGCAGCCCTCCATGTTTACTGTTTAGTGTGCTGCTTCCTGTTTGCTGCTGCATAGAGCGCTTCTATTGGCTGATAGTGATCAGGGATCAGTTTAAACTGGATCTGTTGATTACATTTAGAGTTCAGTCTGCTGCTGTCTGCGGATCACAAGTGTCTCATCAGATGTAATCAACATACACATATGAACACATATGCATCTTCATCTGTAATGTCTGTAATCTCTAATCCGGTGTGTCTTATTGGATATAGATGTAATCTCTGCTAGCGTGACCAAACTTGTGTGACCTCCAAACTTCAACAGGAGGATCAATGACTGTCAGGTCATCCATGATGTCATCAGATGACATATTACAGCTTAACTCTGCAGGTCTTAGGACAGGAAGTGGAGGCGTCACGCGGCTCTTTATCCTGTTTCTATACATCCTTAATAATACAGGAACGTGTGTGTGTGTGTGTGTTTCTGTGTGTGTGTGTGTGTGTGTGTGTGTGTAAAACTAGATGGGATTAAACTCTGTAGAATATGTTTCTGTATGACGCTGAAAAGGAACAACTCCAATGTCTGAGTAACAAACTAAAAATCTGAATCTAGATAATCCTGATAGTTTGCAGGAAAAGAAAGCTCCCTGTTTTGTGTGTAATTCTTCAACTGGCCGCCGTATTATATGGAAACAAGGAGCTAGCATGCGAATTCCAGCCAACGCTAGCGAACGTGATCATCGACGTGTCTGTGGTTCACCGGCTGCTGCTGTGTTTCTGATCCTCTGTGTCAGTTTGTCTTTGTCACACAATCTCCCCCAAACAGAATTAGTGTCATTGTTTTGTAATATTTCTGCACATAACCTTTGACCTGTAGTTATCCTGCTGCTGACTAACAGGTGGTTGTATTTTGGTTTGTTGGTTGCAGATGTTGTAGTAAGCCTAGTTAAGTTATAAGGCGACAGATCAACACGTGATGTGTCTGTTTGTTGCAGTTATCTTCAGAAACATGTCACAAACCTGTATCTCCATGTTTAGGATTGGATCATTATTACCTGAAACAGCTGGGTGTTGTAGTTTTTTAATAAACAATTCTTAGTAAGAAGGAAATGGGGCATTTGTTGGGGACTATTTTCAGAGGCGGATGAGTCTAATTTTGGTCCTTTGGTGTGTATCTGGGGCAGCAGGGCGGTGTGTGTTGACGGTGTGTTGGATTGAGTTAAAGAAGATTGATCTCAAGTATTTCTATTAGATTTGTTAACAATAAATAATCCTTTAATTATGACACAATCAATGCCATGTATTGATGCTGTTGGCTAAAACGTGATGAGGTCATGCGTCTCAATGAGAATCCATCACAGACGTCTGTCGTGTACACAGTTATTTTAAGCCTGCAGGAGAGATGAGGTCACATCTGAGGCATTCATTTAAACTTATATTCATTTTAAAATGCGTTTTAATAAAGTCTTCTTCATCAGGAGCACCTTCAGTGGAAGCAGGAAGCAAACATGTAGAGACTGATACCTGTGATGTAAGTGAACCCCCTCCAGCAGTAACACAGGACTCCTCAGTCGTCTGTGTCTTTAAGGCCGTGCTCAGTAATTAGAGTTCACTCTGAGCTCTTTAAAGCCTCCCTGTATTAACACAGCGTGTCATTAATAAGGAGGAGAGTGACATGTGAAGGTCTCACATTGAGACTAATTGAAAAGGCATCAATCATGCGAGGCCTTTCACTCGGCTCAGCACCTGCTGCTGTGAGGAGGAGGTCACTCTCTGAACTCAAGACGACTAAATGTGGATAAATGAAGTGTTCAGACGGAGGCAGGAGGAGGTCTGACACACTCCTCACCTCATCGGATCCTTCAGACACTCTTCCTCTGATCAGCTCCAGAGTTAGAAGAAAGTCCAGTGGTTTGGTTTGAGAGTTTTACAGCGCAGGTTTGCAGCTGGACGTTTTTAACATTCTTAACAGACGCTGTTAAAGTGGAGTTCTCCTGCAGACACAGTGAATTGCTACGATTACGTTTTGGTGTAACATACAGAGAAACAGACTTGTGCTGTGGATGAGTGGTGAAAAAGTAGCATTGAGATGGCTGCTGTAAGAGGAAGCATGCAGAGGTTCAGACATGCATGATGAGTCAGTGACGTTTTACAGGAACATAAAGCAACATTCTGGCTGGAGGAGATCTTCAATGACATTCAAAAGAAAAGGAACACTTTGTTATTCCTTAGATTACCACTCTACAGCTTCACACAGCTTTTGTATTTAGCATTTAAACATGTAAATAATCCTAAAGTGTGATCATACGTGTGTGTGGGAGCGTGTGGACATGGAACAATCATGCGTGGAAACAGAGTAAGAGAGACGTCAGCTCTCTGACAGGACCGAGGATCATCAATAACCCACCACTCTGAACTCACTTCTGTTGTCTTCTCTGTGCTCGTCATGTATTTTTCATCCTCGTGTCCTCCGGCTCAGGCTGGGTCACTACTGAGCGCGCTCCACAGAGGCTCGGGATTAGCAGATGTCTGGAATGGCAGATGAACAGAAGTTAGGCCTCACATATGCTGCACGATCAGGAGCTGGAGTGATTTATTCAGAGCAGTGAATAATGTAAAGACACTTTTTCGTGAGCGTGTTGTGCTTACGGTGTGTGTGCCTCACGAGCTGACTGATGTTCACGTCACAGGAAATATCAATCACATCCCACTGAGTGGTTCTCGGCATGGAAGCTGAGGATGAGACCACACTCGACTCCTTTCAGCCATCGGACTCAGCCCTCTTTTTACTGCTTCATGACTTCTGAGAGTGTGTGACGAGTCCGGGTCGAGATCCAGCCCAAATGAGGAGTGAGCCCAAGTCAAGTGGAAACAAACGGAGAAACAGATACCACAGATCTGCAAGAGAACTCCACATTTAGGAAGATTATAATGTTCCCATTTTCACAGAGCTGTTAATTCAGTTACTTCCTGTTTACTGTAGCTTTGTAGTGGTGTTGTACTTATTATGTACGGTGGCTGACGAGGACAAACATGTTGCAGAAAAAGCAAAACAAATACATGCAGAGCAAACCTGCAGCAAAAACATAAGAGATGCAAAGGTGCTCCAGGCCTGTAGGGGGCGCTAAGTGGAGGAGATTTGGGTTATCACACATTTAAGTCCTGTTAGAGGAGCAAACTTAGCAGAGCGGTAACTTTGCTTACATATCAGTTCTTAATCAATGTCTCTATAGAAAAAGCTATAATCAGTCAGAGATCAGAGTCAGAGAGACGAAGAAGAACGCTCTGCTCAGGCGCTCTGTGGTTCCATTATCATTAGATTCATCAAATTCAGTACCTCCCTCTCTTTCTCTCACATCAAAACTAAAACTGTTTACTGAGCACACACACACACACACACACACACACACACAGAGGCCTGGAGGACTTCCTTTGAGAGGGCTGGATTGCATTAATCTGTTTGTCCTGTTAGTGTGTCTCTGACTTGCATGGTTTCTGTATTTGAATCTTGTTTCCTGTTAATTATTAAGTTCATATTTCTGCAGCCTGTTTCCATTGTTGCATTTGTTTTTAATCTAGTGTGTTTCTGAATAAGCTTTGTGGCTGCTGCTGCTGCATGCTGGCCTCTGTTGGCGTCCGAAGAAAACACTGACGTAGGAGACTCATGTCTCTGTAACTCTTTCTATTTGTTCTGCTAATGTTAGCCGTGCTCTATAGAGATTATCATGACTGTAAACGACTTGGTTCAGACTGTCTTTCACATATGTCTGTGTATCAACAGGATAGAGCCCACTCATGGATGTCATCAGCGCTGAATGGGTTAATTTCCTGCCCCCCATCTGGTCCTGAAGATGGTGATGTGACGGTGAATTAGATGTAAAATGAGCACTGTGACTGTAATGACAGCTCTCTGTAAGAACCATTTCATCTGCCTACATCAGTTATCAGGACGTGATTAATGAAGCGCAGCGTCCTTCACCTCTCTCTCCACACATATACTGATGGGCTGACATTTACTTTAGTTTGGCCTAATGTATTAATTCCAAAGATAATTATTCAATATACTTTTGTCACTGTTGATACAGCTCAGCGTCACCCTGCCTGTGAGCTCTGTGAGGATCTGTACGAGGATCTGTACGAAGATCTGTACGAAGATCTGTAAGAAGATCTGTAAGAAGATCTGTACCAGGATCTGTACGAGGATCTGTACGAAGATCTGTACCAGGATCTGTACGAAGATCTGTACCAGGATCTGTACCAGGATCTGTACGAAGATCTGTACGAAGATCTGTACGAAGATCTGTACGAAGATCTGTACGAAAATCTGTATCAGGATCTGTACCAGGATCTGTACGAAGATCTGTACGAAGATCTGTACGAGGACCTGTACGAGGATCTGTACCAGGATCTGTACGAAGATCTTTAGGAAGATCTGTACGAAGATCTGTACCAGGATCTGTAAGAAGATCTGTACCAGGATCTGTACGAAGATCTGTCTGAGGATCTGTACGAAGATCTGTACGAAAATCTGTACCAGGATCTGTACGAAGATCTGTACCAGGATCTGTACCAGGATCTGTACGAAGATCTGTATGAAGATCTGTACGAAGATCTGTACGAAGATCTGTACGAAGATCTGTACCAGGATCTGTACCAGGATCTGTACGAAGATCTGTATGAAGATCTGTACGAAGATCTGTACGAGGATCTGTACGAAGATCTGTAAGAAGATCTATAAGAAGATCTGTACCAGGATCTGTACGAGGATCTGTACGAAGATCTGTACCAGGATCTGTATGAAGATCTGTACCAGGATCTGTACGAAGATCTGTACGAAGATCTGTACGAGGATCTGTACGAAGATCTGTACCAGGATCTGTACGAAGATCTGTACCAGGATCTGTACGAAGATCTGTACGAATTTGTACCAGGATCTGTATGAAGATCTGTACGAAGATCTGTACCAGGATCTGTACGAAGATCTGTACGAAGATCTGTACCAGGATCTGTACCAGGATCTGTACGAAGATCTGTATGAAGATCTGTACGAAGATCTGTACCAGGATCTGTACGAAGATCTGTACCAGGATCTGTACGAAGATCTGTACCAGGATCTGTACGAGGATCTGTACGAAGATCTGTAAGAAGATCTATAAGAAGATCTGTACCAGGATCTGTACGAGGATCTGTACGAAGATCTGTACCAGGATCTGTATGAAGATCTGTACCAGGATCTGTACGAAGATCTGTACGAAGATCTGTACGAGGATCTGTACGAAGATCTGTACCAGGATCTGTACGAAGATCTGTACCAGGATCTGTACGAAGATCTGTACGAATTTGTACCAGGATCTGTATGAAGATCTGTACGAAGATCTGTACCAGGATCTGTACGAAGATCTGTACGAAGATCTGTACGAAGGTCTGTACCAGGATCTGTACGAAGATCTGTACCAGGATCTGTACCAGGATCTGTACGAAGATCTGTACCAGGATCTGTACGAAGATCTGTATGAGTATCTGTACGAAGATCTGTACGAAGATCTGTACGAAGATCTGTACCAGGATCTGTACGAAGATCTGTACGAGGATCTGTACGAAGATCTGTACCAGGATCTGTACGAAGATCTGTACGAAGATCTGTACAAAGATCTGTACGAAGATCTGTACCAGGATCTGTACAAAGATCTGTACCAGGATCTGTACGAAGATCTGTACGAGGATCTGTACGAAGATCTGTAGGAAGATCTGTTCCAGGATCTGTACAAAGATCTGTACGAAGATCTGTACGAGGATCTGTACGAAGATCTGTACCAGGATCTGTACGAAGATCTGTACGAAGATCTGTACGAAGATTTGTACGAAGATTTGTACGAAGATCGTTCCGAAGATCGTTCCGAAGATCGTTCCGAAGATCTGTACGAAGATCTGTACGAAGATCTGTACCAGGATCTATACCAGGATCTGTACAAAGATCTGTACGAGGATCTGTACGAAGATCTGTACCAGGATCTGTACCAGGATCTGTAGGAAGATCTGTACGAAGATCTGTACCAGGATCTATACCAGGATCTGTACAAAGATCTGTACGAGGATCTGTACGAAGATCTGTACCAGGATCTGTACCAGGATCTGTACCAGGATCTGTAGGAAGATCTGTACGAATATCTGTACCAGGATCTGTACGAAGATCTGTATGAGTATCTGTACGAAGATCTGTACGAAGATCTGTACCAGGATCTGTAGGAAGATCTGTAGGAAGATCTGTACGAAGATCTGTAGGAAGATCTGTACCAGGATCTGTACGAAGATCTGTACGAAGATTTGTACGAAGATCTGTACGAAGATCTGTACGAAGATCTGTTCCAGGATCTGTACCAGGATCTGTTACAGGATCTGTACCAGGATCTGTACCAGGATCTGTACCAGGATCTGTACGAAGATCTGTACGAAGATCTGTACCAGGATCTGTACGAAGATCTGTACGAAGATCTGTACGAAGATTTGTACGAAGATCGTTCCGAAGATCGTTCCGAAGATCGTTCCGAAGATCTGTACGAAGATTTGTACGAAGATCTGTACGAAGATCTGTACGAAGATCTGTTCCAGGATCTGTACCAGGATCTGTTACAGGATCTGTACCAGGATCTGTACCAGGATCTGTACCAGGATCTGTACCAGGATCTGTACGAAGATCTGTACGAGGATCTGTACGAAGATCTGTACCAGGATCTGTACGAAGATCTGTACGAGGATCTGTACGAAGATCTGTACCAGGATCTGTACGAAGATCTGTACGAAGATCTGTACGAAGATCTGTACGAAGATCTGTCCAAAGATCTGTACGAAGATCTGTACCAGGATCTGTACAAAGATCTGTATCAGGATCTGTACCAGGATCTGTACGAAGATCTGTACGAGTATCTGTACGAAGATCTGTATGAAGATCTGTACCAGGATCTGTAGGAAGATCTGTAGGAAGATCTGTAGGAAGATCTGTACCAGGATCTGTACGAAGATCTGTACGAGGATCTGTACGAAGATCTGTACGAAGATCTGTTCCAGGATCTGTACCAGGATCTGTACGAAGATCTGTACGAGGATCTGTACGAAGATCTGTACGAAGATCTGTTCCAGGATCTGTACCAGGATCTGTACGAAGATCTGTACGAGGATCTGTACGAAGATCTGTACGAAGATCTGTACGAAGATCTGTACCAGGATCTGTACGAAGATCTGTACGAAGATCTGTACGAAGATCTGTACGAAGATCTGTACCAGGATCTGTACCAGGATCTGTACAAAGATCTGTACGAGGATCTGTACGAGGATCTGTACGAAGATCTGTACGAATATCTGTACAAAGATCTGTACAAAGATCTGTACCAGGATCTGTACGAGGATGTCAACATCCATGTTAACAGATGGGACATGAGTCAAACTATAAAATCAATACATTTTTCTCAAACATGGTTTCTGTCATTATAGTTAGTTCTTATCATGCTGATTTATGTCCAAGTTTACTTTTAATTAGTTATGTGATGCTATAAAAAGGGGGTGTGACCTCATGATTGACAGCTCTGTTGTCAAATGTGTGTGTGTGTGTGTGTGTTTTGGTTAGCGGAAGCGGCTGTGGCGGCTCCACCCCCGGATCTCCACTGCACAGACTCTGGCTCCAAATGATGTTGTCTATTTTGGCTTCAATGTCATATGAGACTGGTACCATATAGCAACTGTTTTGAGTTCCCCTGCAGCGTCTGTTTAAGGTACGTCTTCTTACTTTCTAACAGGGGGTCAGGTTTGCTGCAATGTACCCTAAAGCCCGTTTGACAAAAACCTGTCGTGTCTGTTTTCAGGTACCTGTCTGTCTGCTGTCTGACTGAGACACAAAAACCACTTACGTTCAGGAAGCGCATCACGGTGTGGGTTCAAATGAAAACAAACAATCAAGAAAATATGGTGAACAGAACACCTGGTGAAAGTACTTTTATGTGACTGTACAGAATGTAACTGTCGCAGCTCAGTACAGCTGTCTTTGAGGAACTTGAAGCGTTGAAAACTAATTTAGTCTCAGTTTCGCAGAGCTGATTGGAGTCTGTGGTTTGTTTGAAGCTTCTGGTCATCTCTCTCTCTCTCACACACACACACACACACACACACACACACACACACACTCCAGCTCTCAGCATGAAGGATTACTGAAACATCTGCAGAGCTGCTCAAACCTGATCCATGCGCCTCTGACCTCCCTGTTGGTCAGCAGAGAGGCTCATCCCCCCGGGAGCTCTAACACAACAGGTGTGTGTGTGTGTGTGTGTGTGTGTGTGTGTGTGTGTGTGCGTGCGTGCGTGTGTGCGTGTGTGTGTGATGGTTTCATGACGGCTGAAAGAACCCAGCAACCTGATCCTCCCTCTGAGGATGAAGCAGCCTCCTGTGCTCTTGTTTATGATCTCTGTGCGAGTGAGGATCAATGACTGACTGATTGTTTGTTAATCATCATACGTGAATCAACCTGATGAGCAGAGTTTCATTACAGGCACCTGACGAGGTTTCCTCCTGATCTAAATATGTGTTTGTTATCATGCAGTGTTTCCAGCTCACAGACGAGCTCATGGAAAGAACAGCTCAATGAAACTGAATGTTCTCTTTTAGTCACCTTGTAATTTACCAACATGTCAGGTGATTAATGCACAGGTAAAAACATGTAAACATAATAACCTTATACACCAGCCTGTAGCCTACAGTATATCAGGTCAAAGAAACGTTATAGAGTCAGATGTGTTTGAGGAAACTCATGAAGTTTAACAGTTAATCATTAAGATCACTCTTTTACCTGATCACACATTGATCACATGATCACACAGTAAGTCTCCATTCAGATCCATGTGATGATCCAACCATAGAAAAGTGAATATATTATATATTATTAAACTATATTATCTTAGTTCCTCCTGAAAATGAAGAAATAAACAAAAACTTTGGACTTTTTAAAGTGACTGAACAACGTTGACTTTGTGACAGTCTTTATTTAGCATGTCTTTGACCGTCTGCATGCTGCTGCTCACGTTGAGCTCACGTTGAGCCTGAAGCACACAAAGCTGTGGCACCAGAGCGCCTCAAACAGAGACCCTGAACATCACTTCCTGTTTGCGTGTCAGCCTGAGCAGAGAGGAAGCAGCAGGAGAGACGGAGACACATCACAGCGAGGAGACATCAGAGCGGCTGTGTGTCCGAGGCCATCTTGCAGATGTCTTTGTCATGTCCTCTCTCTGCAGGCTGAGCCGGCCTCTGTGTGTGTGTGTGTGTGTGTGTGTGTGTGTGTGTGTGTGTGTGTGTGTGATGGATACCAGGAGACACAGGAGGCCGCCTGTGATATTTCAGCAGCTGTTTCCTTTATGCAGCTGCACCGCCGCAGACAGGACACTTCAGATCAGACTCAGTGCTGCCACCACTGTGTGTGTGTGTGTGTGTGTGTGTGTGTGTGTGTCCGTGTGTGCGTGCGTGCGTGTGTGTGTGTGTGTGTGTGTGCGTGCGGGCGGGCCAGTCCAGCGGGATCTAAAGCATGACATTACACTGAGACACAACAGAGGGTGGAGGGGCAGCCCACATCTATCACAGTGGATGTTATCAGCTCAGAGGAAACACAGGTGTCCGGCTCAGGTCAGGTGAGCGCCTGCAGGAAGAGAGAGGAACGAGCCGTGTCTGCTCTGATTCCACATGCAGAGTAAAAGCATCAAACATGAACCGCCTGATAAGAACAAACTGGAGTTACGTATACAAATGTTAGAACCAGTTTAAAAGATGAAAGTTTGTCATGTTTCTTACGTTTTCCTGCACATGCTCAGATGTGTGAATTAATCTGACTCTCTGTGACGACAGCAGAAGATCGAGCTCCTCTGTGAAACCGCAGCGTCCGTGACATCCTTCAGAAACACATTCCAGTCTGATCCCAAATGTCAACACAGAGTTCTCCCAGCTCCAACCAGACAACCATCTTTTATTTCCTCATTTATTTTTCATTTAAGCTGAACCCTCACTGGTGAGTCCATGAAAATAGAGATTTCACCCTTGTCCAGTTGGGGGAAAAAGATCCAACGAGGCAGAAAGACGCAGTGACAGGGAGGAGAGGGCAGAGGAGGACTCACACAGTGTGTCCTTTGAGCCGGTGTCACCCTGCTGGGCCCCGTTTGACATTCAGACCATGCGACAAGGCTCGACCCAGGGTGGACGGCCCCCCTGCAATATTAACTCTCATTTGGAGAGCAGCTGTGGCTATGAGCATGAAACATTGAAGGAAACAGCTGCCATGGATCCAGAGCCATCGCACCGCCTCTCTCCCTGTCTATTAAAACGCCCTCCCCACTGCTCCCTGCAGCCTGCATGGAAACACACAAACCCGCTCTTATTCCTCGTGTAGTTCCTCGTCTGTCCGCCGTCTCTGGGCGACGCCGCCTGTCCGTGTGAGGCGTGGACGGCCCGGGAGATGTCACTAACATCTGGACGAGGAAAGTGCTTTCAAAGCCTCCCTGTTTAGATATTCAGTGGTTCATGTGTTCAAATGGAACCAAGGAGATGACAGAGAGAGCGTTATTAAGGAGGGAATAAAGACTGAAGGGGTCAGACAGGGATGTGTTTGTAAGATGGATAAAACTGAAAGTTTAACCAGGTGTGAAGGCTGCAGTGGAGCCTTATCTCTGCATTTCAAATAATCAATTTTCTTTAGTCATTCTTTGTCTGAAAGCTGAGAGGAAGGTGCAAATCTTACTGTGTGACAACATCACAGAAAGGATCCCTACAGAGACAGACGTTACATCGCTCTCTGCAAACACACCAGACTCCATTCATAAAAACACTGATTTTACGTCACAGCACACAGGAGCTGCTGCTCTGCCGCTGCCTTCATCTGTTAGTGTTATTGTGTGTTTAACAAATATTGCATTTGATCCGAACGTTGCATTTAAACACCAAAGTCACTCAGTAACACAAACTAACAGACTGACGCAGAAACAGAGCAGCAGCTTCCGTGTCCTGGGAGGTAAAATCACTGTTTTCGTGGCTCTGAAGAGAGTGATGTGCTTTCGTTCTTTATACTTTACCACCCAGTCTGACTTCCCAACACTTTCCCATACCTGGTTGTCAAATACCAACCCTTCTATGTCTGATTCAGACGCACATGGCAGCTCTGACGTGGGTCATATAGACCTGTGGCATTAATAGATGCGACAGCCACCAGACAAACTACAGACACGAGCTTTTGCACCTCTTTGCTCTTATTTTTCAAGCGGACGGTCTGTCATCAAACCGTTTCCCACCTGTGTGCTGATATTCATGGTGCTGCTGTAGACTCTGATCCTGTGATGCTGCGTTCAGGTGCCTCCCCCTCCTCGGCGTCACCCCCCTCCACCCTGCACGCTGCAGCGACCCTGCTTCATTTCACACTCACGCGTTCATACGACACGCTGTTTCTAAAGAGGCTCGTCTGTACAGGAGCTCCTCAGAGACACATGCTAATTCACTTCAGCCTGGGGGGGGGGCATTAAAGGTCATCGGTGACTCTTAGTGACAGGCTGAAAGTAAGTCTGAACCCGACGCTCCGCTGGGGCCCGGACCCCCTGCTCTCCTCGTCCTCCCGTCGTCGGTGCAGCGTGTCGGTGACGGATCCAAAGGAAGTGTCTCTGAATAATTGATCATCAGGTCGCTGTGTGTGTCAGGAGCACGCAGAGGTCTCTGCTCGTCTTTAACTGGACTGCAGACACTGAGCCAAGACTCCGCCCACTGCCTCGTCGATGTAAACGAGGCCCTGACACTTCAGCAGCGATGTGGACGATTAAGCGTTTATTAATTATTCAGGAGTGGAAATAATTGATCAGCAGGGTGACGAGGCTGTGGTCTGTAATATCCCGGGCAGCTCCTCTTTCACAGGGACAATTAGCAGCAGGGTAATTACACTTATTACACTTACAGACAATTAGTAAGAGCAGCGTCTCTTAGTGCTGCATGTGTCCGCTCGTGTCAGACTGATCTCTCAGGACACAAACAGCTGATTCTACAGCAGCGCTCCCTCAGTCAGTCATCATAAAAAAGCTGCCAAACAAAACAGGAGGAGAGGCTTTGAAAGATGTTCGTATCAGGGAGACGCAGTCGCTCCTCCTGCAGCTTTGCTTCCAGGCGTTGGAAGGAACAAAGCAGAAATATTTCCTTCCTGTGCTGAAGCAGAGTTTTCAGGTTCTCTTTACTTGAGTGAACACCTGCAGACGACACTAACGCCAGGAAGTCACGTCACTAACACGTGACCTCGACAACTTCAAAACAAGTTTACAGACACTTAAACATTTTAAATGTGTATTGCATTAAATCCTTTGAGATCATGTTCGTTAGACCTTAAATCACATGGTGAGAAGGCTGTGGTGGGTTGGACCGTCCTGGTGCTATGCAGTGAAATCACAGTGAGGCTAGTTCCTGTTCTCTCTATTGTCTGATACTCACTCAGACTTTCTCAGATGATTCATTTCCAGTGTGCCCAAACACACACACACACACACACACACACACACGCACGCACGCACGCACGCACGCACGCACACACACACACACACACACACACACACACACACACACACACGCACACACACACCTACACACACACAGAAACACACGCACTCTCTCTCCCCTCTCTCTGTCTCTCTCTCTCTCTGTCTCTCTCTCTCTCTCTCTGTCTCTCTCTCTCTCTCTCTCTCTCTCTCTGTCTCTCTCTCTCTCTCTCTCTCTGTCTCTTTCTCTCTCTCTCTCTCTGTCTCTCTCTCTCTCCCTCTCTCTCTCTCTGTCTCTCTCTCTCTCCCTCTCTCTCTCTCTCCCTCTCTCTCTGTCTCTCTCTGTCTCTCGCTCTCTCTCTCTCTGTCTCTCTCTCTCTCTCTCTCTCTCTCTCTCTGTCTCTCTCTCTCTCTCTCCCTCTCTCTCTGTCTCTCTCTCTCTCTCTCTCTCTCTCTCTCTGTCTCTGTCTCTACGTTTCAGCACATTAACTGACTCGTGATTGGATGGGCACTCAGGTTGGGGGAGGGGTTAGCAGCCCGTCTCAGAGACAGGCTGCTGATATAAAATACCGTGTATCATGTAAAACAACTGTAGTTTTAATAAAGGCTTTCTGTTAACTCGTCTGTCTGCTGACAGTCTCTGAAATGTGATCACTGGCTGCTTTTCTGTTTCACATCATTCAGACTGAATATTTTTGGCTTTTGAACTTTTTGTTGGGTAAAAGAATCACTGAAAATATATTCTGCTGACTCGCTTTGGGAACCTTCCTTCCCCCACAGATACAGATCATACCCTCAGTGTAGGCTGATCTAAGACAAACCTGGTGACGCAGAGGGAAACCGGTCCAACAGGCTCCAACAGCACAAACACGGCCCAGAGGTTACGTTCAGCGACTGAGTTAGCTGAGGGGACACCTAGCAGACAGCTAGCAGCTCCCAGCTGTCACTCAAAGAGGCCACGCCCCTAATGCTGCATCACTTTAAGCCTAAATATAATGTAAACAGGTGAGCTGTATAAAGATTCTCCCCGTACAGTTGTCATGAAGAGAGAAATGAGCTATAGAGACCCAAACTGTTTTTTGCACCAGGCTGTAAACATGTTTATTTCTGCTGTAAAGTTTAACATGGGGCTCTATGGGGACTGACTCACTGCTGGAGACAGCCTCAAGTGGACACCAGAGGAACTGCGGCTTTGGGACTCAGCGTCAGAGGTTGCTGCTGAATCTTCAGGTTTTTTTTCTCAATAACTGGAATTGTCTGTCTGACTCCTGGCCCCTCCCCCTCATCGCTCCCCCTCTCTCTTCCTGTCTCCCTGTGTGGGATGCTAGCATCACATTTTCAGGCCATATCTTTAACCCCTTTGTTCTGAGGCGACAGCTCAACATTTAGCCGCACTGACACGTCCTGTTAGCTAACGCCCAAAGTTTACCTGACACAGGGTGGCCTACTTACCGTCGCTCGCCCTTTTTCTTCTTCAGCCCCACCCATCAGATCCACCTCCATCACCACCACTTACACTCCTCAGCCCCCTTCTCGTCCTATTTGAAAGAATTAGGAGGGAATCAATCATGTTGTTACAGCCGGCCTTCCTTCACAGCCAGAGTAACCACTGTGTCTCTCCAGGCGGGCAGGACGGGGGGGCAGTTTGGGAGGGGGATATCATGCGGCGAGACCAGGAATTCAAAGTGACGCAGGTTGGAGCTCTGGTGGCCGTTAAGTTTCTCTGACAAACTGACTGTAAGCCCCCCAGGCTCTTCCTCCCTCTGCCGTCCTCTCTGTCTGTCCGTCTCACTCCTCCCACGTCCCCGCCGCCAACGCCACACTGCTCAGTCAGTCAGCGAGACAGGAAGCTACCGCCATCTTTGTTGTAGCAGCCAATCAGAGGCTCTGTCTGTCTGTTTCCTCAATATGTCCTTTGATAGTCTGAGGTTTTGGTTGGACTTTCTGTGTACACGACGGTGATCAGTGTGGATCAGTGCAGCTTTAAAGGACTTCAGCAAACTGACCTGCAGAAACAGACGTAACGTCGCTGTCTCAAACAGAACACAGGAGCTGCTGGTTAGTTTGAGTGCTTGTGTTGGATCTGAACCTGTTACAACACTTAGAGTCACAGAATGAGTAAAAACAGGCTGTTGATGCAGCAGCTCCTGTGCTCTGACATGAAGGTTGTGATACTTAAATGATGCAGCATGTTTGTGTACGGACAGCTCTCTGTCTTACCGATTGTCTTTTTGATAATATATTCTTACATGTGAGGAAACCAGTTGTTGACCAGTTGACCTGGTTAGTTGCTGACTCATCACATAAAGCAAACCCAGATAAAGCATGTCAACATAATGATCTGTGTGTCCGGGTGCATGCAGCTCCCAGTGTAAGTCTGAGTGTGATGACGTCATCGGCTCTCAGCTGTTTAAATAGTTGATTGCTGCTCGTGCAGCTTGCAGGCCGACCCCTGACACCCACAACATCTGCTTTGTTTGTGTGGGCTGAAAAGCAGTCGCTCTCACACTGTGCAATATGTGCTTCATAGCAAGGTGACATTAGCTCTGAGAACAACACACCCACTACGATCAGCTGCACACTGCAGAGGTCTGACTCAACTGCTGCTGCACTCTGACTCCAACACCAGAGATACTGTCACCTGTTTACATTATATTAAGGCTTAAAGTGATGCAGCATTAGGGGCGTGGCCTCTTTGAGTGACAGCTGGGAGCTGCTAGCTGTCTGCTAGGTGTCCCCTCAGCTAACTCAGTCACTGAACGTAACCTCTGGGCCGTGTTTGAGTCTGTTGGTTATTTGTTCATGTACCGTAAAATTCTGTGTTTAAGGCGCACTTTTAATACAATGTTTAATCTAAAAAGTGGGCTGTGTCCTCAACACGTGTGACACCAACATACCAGGATAAAATGCAGAGAGGTATGTTATGTGTTGCGGTATTTTACCTGGACGATGGCGCTATAATCCAGCTGAAGTTGTCGGTTGTTAAGTGGTGACGTCACACCTCCGCATTAAACTGTTTCCGGGTCAAAGCCGCTTCGACGTCTCTTATTTACAACATGCCGCAGTGCTGTTTTTAAAACTGTGAGGAAAACACGCTTCGTCACGGACAGACACCGTCATGATCGTCATTGCATCCCCCATCCTCACAACAATCAGTTACCGTAGGCTGCCAGCACCAGTAGCTAGCAGGATTGTAAACATGGTGAAGAGATGGTCGGCTGTAATGAACTGAAATGTTTTTTCAAAGAACTTGTGTACACGTTTTTAATAAATAGCTAGAAAACCTGTTTCCCTCTGGATACAACAAAAAACGGACCTCCTCCTGTATTCTGGTGCGACTAATGTTCCGGGTGTACGGTAAAAATAGACCAGTAACCTGTCTGTGCACTTTGTTGTGCTAACAGACACAATACATCCAACTGTGAATGTGTTCAGGATGAAAGCATGCAGACACTCTGTAACAAGGGCTGCAGCCGCTGAAAGTCACTGCAGGACATATGTTGGATTTCAGCCTGTCTGCAAACAAGCTAGCGTTAGCATGTGCTAATATGTTTGTTTGTTTATGAGCATAATCTTCTACAGAGTACCCGCCCCCACCCGTTTTGCTTTATCTGGACATGCAGATGGTGACCCGCTCTAATAATAGTCACTTAAATAGGACATGACTTTCCAACGAAGAACACATGTTTGATTCCTGCTGTCTCGCTCTCTCTCTGTCTCCCTCTCTCTCTCTCTCTCCCTCTCTCTCTCTCTCTCTCTCTCTCTCTCTCTCTGTCTCGCTCTCTCTCTCTGCGTCTCCCTCCCTCTCTCTCTCTCACTGTCTCTCTCTCTCTCTTTCTCTCTCTGCGTCTCCCTCCCTCTCTCTCTCTCACTGTCTCTCTCTCTGTCTCTCTCTCACTGTCTCTGTCTCTCTCTCACTTGTTTTGGGTCTCACTCACTGGGTGAGGATGTCCCCCTCTTGTCGTTCACTCTGACGGAGCTGCTCATGCAGAGCAGCCGTGGTGCTGATGTGGGGCATGAAATGAAACGTTCTCTTTATCTACTTGGTTCGTTGGGGGGGGTCGCTCAGAGAAGTCACATACGGAGGCAGAGTCACCGACATTTAAACATGAGATTATTTATCGTATTTATAAACGAACATGAAACTAAATGTCCTT
The DNA here is from genome assembly GCF_022749685.1 of Semicossyphus pulcher. Lineage (NCBI taxonomy): Eukaryota > Metazoa > Chordata > Actinopteri > Labriformes > Labridae > Semicossyphus > Semicossyphus pulcher. The sequence continues at coordinate 33,200,462 of NW_027211737.1, forward strand.
TCAAAATAAAGTGCCTTTTATTTTGTTAAGCGGTCCTTTTACTTTGTTAACCGGTCCTTTTATTTTGTTAAGCGGTCCTTTTATTTTGTTAACCCGTCCTTTTACTTTGTTAAGCGGTCCTTTTATTTTGTTAACCGGTCCTTTCATTTTGTTAAGCGGTCCTTTTATTTTGTTAACCGGTCCTTTTACTTTGTTAACCGGTCCTTTTATTTTGTTAACCCGTCCTTTTACTTTGTTAACCGGTCCTTTTATTTTGTTAAGCGGTCCTTTTATTTTGTTAACCGGTCCTTTTACTTTGTTAATCGGTCCTTTAACTTTGTTAAGCGGTCCTTTTATTTTGTTAACCCGTCCTTTTACTTTGTTAAGCGGTCCTTTTATTTTGTTAACCGGTCCTTTTACTTTGTTAAGCGGTCCTTTTATTTTGTTAACCCGTCCTTTTACTTTGTTAACCAGTCCTTTTATTTTGTTAACCGGTCCTTTCATTTTGTTAAGCGGTCCTTTTATTTTGTTAACCGGTCCTTTTATTTTGTTAAGCGGTCCTTTTACTTTGTTAACCGGTCCTTTTATTTTGTTAAGCGGTCCTTTTATTTTGTTAACCCGTCCTTTTACTTTGTTAAGCGGTCCTTTTATTTTGTTAACCGGTCCTTTCATTTTGTTAAGCGGTCCTTTTATTTTGTTAACCGGTCCTTTTACTTTGTTAACCGGTCCTTTTATTTTGTTAAGCGGTCCTTTTATTTTGTTAACCGGTCCTTTTACTTTGTTAATCGGTCCTTTAACTTTGTTAAGCGGTCCTTTTATTTTGTTAACCCGTCCTTTTACTTTGTTAAGCGGTCCTTTTATTTTGTTAACCGGTCCTTTTACTTTGTTAAGCGGTCCTTTTATTTTGTTAACCCGTCCTTTTACTTTGTTAAGCGGTCCTTTTATTTTGTTAACCGGTCCTTTTACTTTGTTAAGCGGTCCTTTTATTTTGTTAACCGGTCCTTTTATTTTGTTAACCCGTTCTTTTACTTTGTTAAGCGGTCCTTTTATTTTGTTAACCCGTCCTTTTATTTTGTTAACCGGTCCTTTTACTTTGTTAAGCGGTCCTTTTATTTTGTTAACCGGTCCTTTTATTTTGTTAACCCGTTCTTTTACTTTGTTAAGCGGTCCTTTTATTTTGTTAACCCGTCCTTTTATTTTGTGAACCCGTCCTTTTATTTTGTTAACCCATTCTTTTACTTTGTTAAGCGGTCCTTTTATTTTGTTTTCCCGTTCTTTTACTTTGTTAACCGGTCCTTTTATTTTGTTAAGCGGTCCTTTTATTTTGTTAACCGGTCCTTTTATTTTGTTAACCCGTTCTTTTACTTTGTTAAGCGGTCCTTTTATTTTGTTAACCCGTCCTTTTATTTTGTTAACCCGTTCTTTTACTTTGTTAACCGGTCCTTTTATTTTGTTAACCCGTCCTTTTATTTTGTTAACCGGTCTTTTTACTTTGTTAACCACTCCTTTTACTTTGTTAAGCGGTCCTTTTACTTTGTTAACCCGTCCTTTTACCTTGTTAAGCGGTCCTTTTACTTTGTTAACCCGTCCTTTTACTTTGTTAACCGGTCTTTTTACTTTGTTAACCGGTCCTTTTACTTTGTTAACCGGTCCTTTTACTTTGTTAACCGGTCCTTTTATTTTGTTAACCAGTCCTTTTACTTTGTTAACCAGTCCTTTTATTTTGTTAACCGGTCCTTTTACTTTGTTAACCGGTCCTTTTATTTTGTTAACCCGTCCTTTTATTTTGTTAAGCGGTCCTTTTATTTTGTTAACCCGTCCTTTTACTTTGTTAAGCGGTCCTTTTATTTTGTTAACCCGTCCTTTTATTTTGTTAACCGGTCCTTTTATTTTGTTAACCCGTCTTTTTACTTTGTTAAGCGGTCCTTTTATTTTGTTAACCCGTCCTTTTATTTTGTTAAGCGGTCCTTTTATTTTGTTAACCCGTCTTTTTACTTTGTTAAGCGGTCCTTTTATTTTGTTAACCGGTCCTTTTACTTTGTTAAGCCCGTCCTTTTATTTTGTTAACCCGTCCTTTTACTTTGTTAACCCGTCCTTTTATTTTGTTAACCGGTCCTTTTACTTTGTTAAGCGGTCCTTTTATTTTGTTAACCAGTCCTTTTATTTTGTTAACCCGTCCTTTTATTTTGTTAACCCGTCCTTTTACTTTGTTAAGCGGTCCTTTTATTTTGTTAACCCGTCCTTTTATTTTGTAAACTGGTCCTTTTACTTTGTTAAGTGGTCCTTTTATTTTGTTAACCCGTCCTTTTACTTTGTTAACCCGTTCTTTTACTTTGTTAAGCGGTCCTTTTATTTTGTTAAGCGGTCCTTTTATTTTGTTAACCGGTCCTTTTATTTTGTTAACCCGTTCTTTTACTTTGTTAAGCGGTCCTTTTATTTTGTTTACCCATTCTTTTACTTTGTTAACCGGTCCTTTTATTTTGTTAACCCGTCCTTTTATTTTGTAAACTGGTCCTTTTACTTTGTTAAGTGGTCCTTTTATTTTGTTAACCCGTCCTTTTACTTTGTTAACCCGTTCTTTTACTTTGTTAAGCGGTCCTTTTATTTTGTTAAGCGGTCCTTTTATTTTGTTAACCGGTCCTTTTATTTTGTTAACCCGTTCTTTTACTTTGTTAAGCGGTCCTTTTATTTTGTTAACCCGTCCTTTTATTTTGTAAACTGGTCCTTTTACTTTGTTAAGTGGTCCTTTTATTTTGTTAACCCGTCCTTTTACTTTGTTAACCCGTTCTTTTACTTTGTTAAGCGGTCCTTTTATTTTGTTAAGCGGTCCTTTTATTTTGTTAACCGGTCCTTTTATTTTGTTAACCCGTTCTTTTACTTTGTTAAGCGGTCCTTTTATTTTGTTTACCCATTCTTTTACTTTGTTAACCGGTCTTTTTACTTTGTTAACCAGTCCTTTTACTTTGTTAAGCGGTCCTTTTACTTTGTTAACCCGTCCTTTTACCTTGTTAAGCGGTCCTTTTACTTTGTTAACCCGTCCTTTTACTTTGTTAACCGGTCCTTTTACTTTGTTAACCAGTCTTTTTACTTTGTTAACCGGTCCTTTTATTTTGTTAACCGGTCCTTTTATTTTGTTAACCGGTCCTTTTACTTTGTTAACCCGTCCTTTTACTTTGTTAACCGGTCCTTTTACTTTGTTAACCCGTCCTTTTATTTTGTTAACCCGTCCTTTTACTTTGTTAACCAGTCCTTTTACTTTGTTAACCCGTCCTTTTACTTTGTTAACCGGTCCTTTTATTTTGTTAACCCGTCCTTTTACTTTGTTAACCAGTCCTTTTACTTTGTTAACCCGTCCTTTTACTTTGTTAACCGGTCCTTTTACTTTGTTAACCCGTCCTTTTACTTTGTTAACCGGTCCTTTTATTTTGTTAACCCGTCCTTTTATTTTGTTAAGCGGTCCTTTTATTTTGTTAACCCGTCCTTTTACTTTGTTAACCAGTCCTTTTACTTTGTTAAGCGGTCCTTTTATTTTGTTAACCCGTCCTTTTATTTTGTTAACCCGTCCTTTTATTTTGTTAACCAGTCCTTTTACTTTGTTAACCCGTCCTTTTACTTTGTTAACCGGTCCTTTTACTTTGTTAACCCGTCCTTTTACTTTGTTAACCGGTCCTTTTATTTTGTTAACCCGTCCTTTTATTTTGTTAAGCGGTCCTTTTATTTTGTTAACCCGTCCTTTTACTTTGTTAACCAGTCCTTTTACTTTGTTAAGCGGTCCTTTTATTTTGTTAACCCGTCCTTTTACTTTGTTAACCCGTCCTTTTATTTTGTTAACCCGTCCTTTTACTTTGTTAACCCGTCCTTTTACTTTGTAAACCGGTCCTTTCATTTTGTTAACCCGTCCTTTTATTTTGTTAACCCGTCCTTTTACTTTGTTAACCGGTCCTTTTATTTTGTTAACCGGTCCTTTTACTTTGTTAAGCGGTCCTTTTATTTTGTTAACCTGTCCTTTTACTTTGTTAAGCGGTCCTTTTATTTTGTTAACCCATCCTTTTACTTTGTTAAGCGGTCCTTTTATTTTGTTAACCGGTCCTTTTACTTTGTTAACCAGTCCGTTTACTTTGTAAACCGGTCCTTTTATTTTGTTAAGCGGTCCTTTTATTTTGTTAACCCGTCCTTTTACTTTGTTAAGCGGTCCTTTTATTTTGTTAACCCGTCCTTTTACTTTGTTAACCGGTCCTTTTACTTTGTTAACCCGTCCTTTTATTTTGTTAACCCGTCCTTTTACTTTGTTAACCAGTCCTTTTACTTTGTTAACCCGTCCTTTTACTTTGTTAACCGGTCCTTTTATTTTGTTAACCCGTCCTTTTACTTTGTTAACCAGTCCTTTTACTTTGTTAACCCGTCCTTTTACTTTGTTAACCGGTCCTTTTACTTTGTTAACCCGTCCTTTTACTTTGTTAACCGGTCCTTTTATTTTGTTAACCCGTCCTTTTATTTTGTTAAGCGGTCCTTTTATTTTGTTAACCCGTCCTTTTACTTTGTTAACCAGTCCTTTTACTTTGTTAACCGGTCCTTTTATTTTGTTAACCCGTCCTTTTACTTTGTTAACCAGTCCTTTTACTTTGTTAACCAGTCCTTTTACTTTGTTAACCCGTCCTTTTATTTTGTTAACCCGTCCTTTTACTTTGTTAAGCGGTCCTTTTACTTTGTTAACCAGTCCTTTTACTTTGTTAAGCGGTCCTTTTATTTTGTTAACCCGTCCTTTTACTTTGTTAACCGGTCCTTTTATTTTGTTAACCGGTCCTTTTATTTTGTTAACCCGTCCTTTTACTTTGTTAAGCGGTCCTTTTATTTTGTTAACCGGTCTTTTTATTTTGTTAACCGGTCCTTTTATTTTGTTAACCCGTCCTTTTACTTTGTAAACCGGTCCTTTTATTTTGTTAACCGGTCCTTTTATTTTGTTAACCAGTCCTTTTACTTTGTTAACCCGTCCTTTTACTTTGTTAAGCGGTCCTTTTATTTTGTTAACCCGTCCTTTTACTTTGTTAACCCGTCCTTTTATTTTGTTAACCCGTCCTTTTACTTTGTTAAGCGGTCCTTTTATTTTGTTAACCCGTCCTTTTACTTTGTTAACCAGTCCTTTTACTTTGTAAACCGGTCCTTTTATTTTGTTAAGCGGTCCTTTTATTTTGTTAACCGGTCCTTTTACTTTGTTAAGCGGTCCTTTTATTTTGTTAACCGGTCCTTTTACTTTGTTAAGCGGTCCTTTTATTTTGTTAACCCGTCCTTTTACTTTGTTAAGCGGTCCTTTTATTTTGTTAACCCGTCCTTTTACTTTGTTAACCAGTCCTTTTACTTTGTTAACCGGTCCTTTTATTTTGTTAACCCGTCCTTTTACTTTGTTAAGCGGTCCTTTTACTTTGTTAACCAGTCCTTTTATTTTGTTAACCGGTCCTTTTATTTTGTTAACCCGTCCTTTTACTTTGTTAACCGGTCCTTTTATTTTGTTAACCGGTCCTTTTATTTTGTTAACCCGTCCTTTTACTTTGTAAACCAGTCCTTTTATTTTGTTAACCGGTCCTTTTATTTTGTTAACCAGTCTTTTTACTTTGTTAACCCGTCCTTTTACTTTGTTAAGCGGTCCTTTTATTTTGTTAAGCGGTCCTTTTATTTTGTTAACCGGTCCTTTTATTTTGTAAACCGGTCCTTTTACTTTGTTAAGCGGTCCTTTTATTTTGTTAACCCGTCCTTTTACTTTGTTAAGCGGTCCTTTTATTTTGTTAACCCGTCCTTTTACTTTGTTAAGCGGTCCTTTTATTTTGTTAACCCGTCCTTTTACTTTGTTAACCAGTCCTTTTACTTTGTTAACCGGTCCTTTTACTTTGTTAAGCGGTCCTTTTATTTTGTTAACCCGTCCTTTTACTTTGTTAACCAGTCCTTTTATTTTGTTAACCCGTCCTTTTACTTTGTTAAGCGGTCCTTTTACTTTGTTAACCAGTCCTTTTATTTTGTTAACCGGTCCTTTTATTTTGTTAACCCGTCCTTTTACTTTGTTAACCGGTCCTTTTATTTTGTTAACCGGTCCTTTTATTTTGTTAACCCGTCCTTTTACTTTGTAAACCAGTCCTTTTATTTTGTTAACCGGTCCTTTTATTTTGTTAACCAGTCCTTTTACTTTGTTAACCCGTCCTTTTACTTTGTTAAGCGGTCCTTTTATTTTGTTAAGCGGTCCTTTTACTTTGTTAACCGGTCCTTTTATTTTGTTAACCCGTCCTTTTACTTTGTTAACCGGTCCTTTTATTTTGTTAACCGGTCCTTTTATTTTGTTAACCCGTCCTTTTATTTTGTTAACCCGTCCTTTTACTTTGTAAACCGGTCCTTTTATTTTGTTAACCGGTCCTTTTATTTTGTTAACCAGTCCTTTTTCTTTGTTAACCCGTCCTTTTACTTTGTTAAGCGGTCCTTTTATTTTGTTAACCCGTTCTTTTATTTTGTTAACCCGTCCTTTTACTTTGTTAACCCGTCCTTTTATTTTGTTAACCCGTCCTTTTACTTTGTTAAGCGGTCCTTTTATTTTGTTAACCCGTCCTTTTACTTTGTTAACCCGTCCTTTTACTTTGTAAACCGGTCCTTTTATTTTGTTAACCGGTCCTTTTATTTTGTTAACCCGTCCTTTTATTTTGTTAACCCGTCCTTTTACTTTGTAAACCGGTCCTTTTATTTTGTTAACCGGTCCTTTTATTTTGTTAACCAGTCCTTTTACTTTGTTAACCCGTCCTTTTACTTTGTTAAGCGGTCCTTTTATTTTGTTAACCCGTCCTTTTATTTTGTTAACCCGTCCTTTTACTTTGTTAACCCGTCCTTTTATTTTGTTAACCCGTCCTTTTACTTTGTTAAGCTGTCCTTTTATTTTGTTAACCCGTCCTTTTACTTTGTTAACCAGTCCTTTTACTTTGTAAACCGGTCCTTTTATTTTGTTAACCGGTCCTTTTATTTTGTTAACCCGTCCTTTTATTTTGTTAACCCGTCCTTTTACTTTGTAAACCGGTCCTTTTATTTTGTTAACCGGTCCTTTTATTTTGTTAACCAGTCCTTTTACTTTGTTAACCCGTCCTTTTACTTTGTTAAGCGGTCCTTTTATTTTGTTAACCCGTCCTTTTACTTTGTTAACCCGTCCTTTTATTTTGTTAACCCGTCCTTTTACTTTGTTAAGCGGTCCTTTTATTTTGTTAACCCGTCCTTTTACTTTGTAAACCGGTCCTTTTATTTTGTTAAGCGGTCCTTTTATTTTGTTAACCGGTCCTTTTACTTTGTTAAGCGGCCCTTTTATTTTGTTAAGCGGTCCTTTTACTTTGTTAAGCGGCCCTTTTATTTTGTTAAGCGGTCCTTTTATTTTGTTAAGCGGTCCTGTGGGACGGACCTCTCAGTCGGATATTTGGCCTGTTCATGACAAACATGTTTGATTGAATTGTTAAACTCAGCCCGACTAAAAGAAAATCTTTCATCGTGTGTTTATTAAAACGACTTCCTGCTTCTCTTCTCGTATGAACAGGTGCATTCTTACACTTCTACCTGTGTAGCTTTACAGGTGTGATATTGTTATTAAAGGTGAATGGCCCTCCACTTTTGTTTTCACATCCAGCTCTTTAAAAAACAGTAAGTGAATAAGCCAGATGTAAACTATAAATATAATGATAATAATGATAATAAGTTGCATAAGATTTAAACGTCAGGAGTTTGTACATAATTCAGTGATAATGCTAAACATGCCTGTTTATATATTTATGACCTGTGCAGTAAAGAATAGGCTACATGTCTGCCTGTGACTAATCATGGACTTCTTTGAGTAATCCCTCCAATGAAAATCACAAATATATTTAGTATTACAGACTTATAAACATCGATCGTCCCCGTTCAATCCGTTTTGTTTGGTACTTTAAATGAATGATCTGATTACAAACTAATGAAGACACAAACAAAGTGAGAGAGAGAGAGAGGACCGTGTTCCCTAAAAGCTCCGAGCAGCTCGTCTCTGCAGTCCTCTCACTTTGGGTGTAAAGCTGTGAGAGCTGAAGGTCCAAACACACACACTGCTCCACAGTCCCGCTTCTTGGCCTCAATCTAATAATTGCTCCATTTTCATTTGTCAGCAGCTGCAGACTGAAAGCAGCTTAGAGGAGGGGGAGCGTCAAATTCATCCTCTCTAAGTTTTTTAGCTTATGGGAAAAAAAGCATGACACGGGTCTTACATATGTCTGGGATTATAACATATACTGGACTAACAGCACGCAGAGCTGGGAGAGCTGAGACAGAGACCTTTCATTTCTCTGATGAGCTCTGACGGAGGTGTAGTACTCACTCCCACCAAAAGAGGGCTCTGTCACCCTCTGGAGGCCTGCGGGGGGCTGCAGCTGCAGAGGAGGGGGGTTCTGAGGAGGTTTATCAGGTGGAAAATAAGAGAGGATGGAGCAAATATAGTGAGAGGAGGAGGAACGTGAAGGGAGGGAAAATGATGCAGAGAGGAGAGAACATGTCTGCACAAAGAGCTGTTAGCATGCTGTTAGCATGCTGTTAGCTGTGAGGCTAATACATGTTCCAGTACAGACTCAATGTAACCCTGCTTGGGGTACTAAAACATACTAACAAATTATCATTAAACTTAAATAAAACAAAATTAATGTTATTTGTACAAATACAGATAGATGGGGTGCAGATTGAAAGGGCTCATGAAAATAAATTCCTTGGTGTGATAATAGATGAGAAAATTAGTTGGAAAGCACACATCAAACATGTTCAAAGTAAACTTTCAAGAAGCATTTCAGTTCTGGATCATGAATCACAACCCATCCTGTTCCATTGTCTTACCATATTTCAATTACTGTGTAGAGATCTGGGGCAATAATTACATGAGTTCAATCAACTCACTTACTATTCTACAAAAACGGGCAATACGGGTCATTCATAGTGTCGGCTGGATCGGGATCATACTCACTCACTCTTCATACGGTCAAAATTATTAAAATTTACAGACATAGTGAAATTCCAAACAGCACAAATCATGTACAAAGCTAATAATAACTTTCTGCCACAAAATATACAAAAATTGTTTAAGAATCGAGAAGGGGGATATCAATTACGAGGAAAATACAACTTCAAAATGAACAAAATCCGTACAAATAGAAAAAGATTTTGCATTTCGTTCTGTGGGGTGAGACTGTGGAACAGGTGAGGAGATCAAGCAATGTCCAAACACGCAACAGTTTAAAACACGGGATACAGGGATGAAGTGGGGGTGTGACAGTCACTAGGTGTGCACAGGATACTGTTATTGATTATTATTTCTTTAATTATAGTTTTTTATACTTTTTTTTATTTATGTCATTATTAGTTGGTTCTTTTCGTTTTATGTTGTGTTTTGTTATTGCTAGGTCCTTTTGTCTTAGTCCTTTTCTATAAATGAAGATGATATATGGTGTATATTTAGTATAAATCATGTTCATTATTACTATTATTATTATTATTATTATTATTGTTATTAATAGTAGTATTTCTAAGGATAGATTCATAAATCATCGTGCAGGGAGAAGGGGTGGGATTAGATAAGTTTCGACTTCTTCCCACTCCTGTTTGAACAAACTTTTCGTTGTTGTTTTCTTTTCTTTCTTTTTTTGTTCAAAATAAACTTTCAAAGTTCAAATTCAAAAATACTACTGCTGCATACTTCAAATAAATATACAACATGATTCAAATGTAAATATAAGTACATCTGCCACATTTTATCTTTAAGACTGACTGATTGTCTAAAAAGGATTGATTGATTGATTGATTGATTGTATTACTGTGTCCTGCATAAACAACATGCCCAGCCTGAAACAGGCCTACAGGACTGCATGATTAAGAATACCATAATAATATTAATAATAATAAAGAAATCTGTTTAACAGCAGACGTTGAGTGAATGTGCTCTACCTGTTCAGGTGAGTGTAAAACATCTGTGACTAAAGATGAAGAATGCTTCAGATTAAATCTGCTTCAGATTCCTCAGAGAACCTGATCGTGCCCCCCCCCCCCCCCCCCCCCCCCCCCAACAGGAAGCTCCGTCTCGCACACTTGAACTCATCACGAGGATTACCAAAGGTAGCTTCCATTTCTGTTATTGTCTGTGTCCTCAGCAGCTCATCTGTAACTGTGTGTGGATTAATCCTGATCCATTAGATGGATGATTATTATTACTGCTGCTCCCAGCATCGTTTCCCTGCCACACCCCAACACTCTGCTTCATACAGGAGCACGGCTTGTGTAATGGACGGAGCATGACAGTACAGACATTTACCATTTGTCCTGCACTGAGCTGTTCTGATGCAGCTTCTTATCCCAAAGAGGATCGATATGAAAACAGACACAACTACTGAACACATGCAGCCTGCTGGACAACAAGAAGCCGTCCTGCTGAGATCGAACAGAAGGGAGCAGAGGAGAGAGTGTTCCCATCTCTCAGAGCCAACAGTCGGCCTCAAACGACGGCTGGTTTGTAACACAGTACGAACCCCCCCGCAGTGAAACTCAAAGAGAGGCAGAGAGGTCCCCCTCAGAAACCATCCTCTTGTTGTGAATCACACTCTGAGCAGGAAACGCTCTGCAGCGTCTCCTCTCTGATCACTGGCCTGATTAATAGGAGGCTGAATTGGAAATTTAATTGGATGTGGTTACAATTATAAAGCGGTGCTCTCCCCGGAGCTGTGACTCTGACTGTCGGACGGCGCTGTGGGGGGAACAAGACATCAGCGGGGGGAACATGTTCTGTCACACCGCCCCCACCATCCTCCAATACAGAGTGAGGTGAGCTGTGTCGGCTCGCTGTCGCCCACAGAGGAGCCGTTAAAACACACCGACCGCTCTCAGGGCCGCCGCCGCCGCTGACCTCTGTGATCATACACCGGTTATTATTATGGGCCCTGAGCACAGACACGTTAAGGCCCCCGCCCCGCCAAAATAAGACCAAGAGACACACATTCAAATATGGCCGTCCCATTATTATCACATCCATAAAGGTGGTCCGGATGTTGAGAAGGCACATTTTCAGAACAGATCGTTACTTTAGCTTTGATGCATCTGAGGAGATAAGAATGAATTATTTTAACACAATGACACAAACAAGAGATGATCTGTGGTCGTATCCTTCTTTAATAGTCTGAGTGTGTCGGCTGCTCACGTCGTTGAGTTGAGACTAAATGATGAACATAAACGTCACCTTCTCACCTGTAACTGTAAAGTTTAAAGTAGCTTCAATTATGAAATACTGAAGTGTATGAAACTTGACAGGTAACAAATATATTATAATGTGTGAGTGTGAATTCACTGCAGTATAAATATGACTGCACTCTACACAGCTACGGGGTTTCCTTTGTGACCCAGCAGGGCCTTCACTCACACACACACACACACACACACACTTCTGCGAAACTTAACTCTAATTTACTAAAAATCTTAAAAATCTTTTAAATGAAACAATAAATAATTCTGTAAACGATGTAAAACAACCGATTTTCATTTTGGCGGTTTTTAACCATTCTTAAATATTTGATGGTTTTACTGAAGACTTTTTAACCTGGTCACAGATTTAACATCGTTGCAGATCGTGACATGATTACACTTGCAACAGGCAGTGACTGCATTATCGTTGAACTTGACTCTGTGCCTGGCGCTCAGCTCAGATGGTGCTGCAGTGTGTGAACATGCTCGTGTGTGTTTATTGGTGACGTTATACACAGCAGTCAGTGCGTCGAGGCATCAGCAGAAGGTGTGTGTGCGTGTGCGTGCATTAACACTCGCAGCAGCTTGTGAACCTGTCGGCTGAGCGTCCGGCGGCTGCAGAGGCCCGACGGTCTGCCTCATAAGTCCATTGTCTCCCAGCATGTGAAACATGGATAATCTGAGGCGGAACAATGGAGCGCCTCTGTACAGGCATCTGACATGCTTTAGCCCAGATTAGTGTGTAAAATATAGGTTATCCTCTGATTGAGGTGACACATGCACTTTGTGAACGGTGATGGCGATTTGACTAAGTGCCATTGTTTTAAAGCCTGGTGCATTCTAATGCTGCCTAAAGCTGTTTGTATGTTTGCTGTGGACAATATGCAAATAAGAGACGTTCATGTGTAAGAAAGGGCGAGTCCTAAAATCATAAAGCTTCCTTTATTTTAATAAATGCATGCTTAAATGCATCTATACGTGTAAAGTTTGCTTTATTCATTGCCTAAAGGTTAAAGGTCACAGCAGTAATTAAAGCTTTAATAGTCATCTCAGGCAGAAAATAAAAACATTAATAATAATTACAATAAAGTAAAACGGTTGTGACAAACAGCAGCGTGGATTAAAGATCAATCAGTGAATACATTAACGTAAAGTAAAACAACTGGGCACAAAAATTAATTTACTGCATTAATTGCTCAATAAGTCAGTGACTGTACATATAATATTAATCCGGGACAGAAGCTCTATTGTTTTACTACCCGTTGCTTTTAATTCACCCATTTGCATTTGTGATGGGGGTAATTAGGATCTATTTATTATTCACACAATCCCTCATAAAAGGCTAATGAGCATTTGTTTTGACGACAGTAAAAATGCAACAGAAAGCGATTTATATTTGTTAGCTCTCACAGGTCATTACGCTGCAGCTATCTGTCAGGGCGGAGCATCGCCTGCTGGATCAGAGACACTGTTTACTCCTCTCAGGACGGAGGAGCTGCCCCTCAGTGTGTCTGCACACCGGGGGCATCTGTTAATCTAACACACCACAGGTCAATACTATTAATAATATTAATAATATTAATACTATTAATAATATTATTTTATTCTGTTGAATGATTTTATACCTCTCAGCACGGCTGCAAGGGGCTGTGTTCTACTTGTTAATGTGACGTTTCGTGTGATGTTTTGTGTGTACCTGTGTGTACCTGTAACAAACACACAGAAAGCTGGAGCTGAGGCGGGTGGTGCAAGCGAAAGACTGTGATTGGCTGAGAATACTGTCAATCAAACCAACACTCTCCCTTACATACAAACTAAAAACAAGTTCCTTTTGAATACAATTGTATTTTAAGTCTTGTCTTGTCATTGAATGGGACAAAAATGTTTAAATGGGGAAAGAAGGTGGAGAGTGGGTGCAGCTCACTTTTTGTGTTGTATTGGTGTCATTCATTTGGCTCCTCTCTGTTTATTCACCTCAGCTCTGCAGGTTGTTTTATTATCATGATAAGATATATTATCTAACTTAATATTTCTCTTCCTAACAATAAATGGCTCTAGAAACCTAGCTCATGTTGCTTCCCTCCCCCCTGCACATTCTGGGTGATAAGAAGGTGAAATCTGAAGAAGCAGAGCGACACATTAGCGGCTCAGAGGTGACAGGTTTGGTGAACTACCATGTCTTCGCTCTCCCAGCGGCCCGCTGGCCTTCACCTGTTCCCCGTCCTCCTCAGAGCCCCCCTCCTGCCCCCCAAACAGACGTCTTATCAAACGTGACTGATTGCTGTAATCTGGACTGGAGCCATTAAGCAAATTACCTGAATCATTGCGAGGATTAGTCTCATTAACACATGATTAGCATCAAATTAAAATAATGAGTGTTTAACTTGTGATGTCTTCCAGTTGTTGGAACAGCTTGATCAGCCACGCCAGGCTGACGGAGGGGGGGCATCGTCGGTGTCGGGGATCCTGAGGGGGCAGAGGCCGACCCTGGAGCAGAGGTGGACTGACGAGCAGCTGACCTGGACTAACAGTCGACCTGCTCAAAGTAAGCGTCCTCACAGGGTTTACATGAGACACTAAGACAAGGCGGCTGTATAACGTTAACTCACTGCATTCAGCTGAAACATGACAGCACGCATGGCCTCTACTCAAGAGGTCAAGCTAAGAGTGAAGTTGAAAGGTCAGTCACTAATGCACTTTTTATGGTCACATTGAATTAATCATGATTTTAAAATCCACTCAGTCAGTCACAGGAACACTTCCCCGCAGACTGCCCACTCTGAAGTCATGTGACATTTGTTGGGCTCTTTACCAAACATGTTCCTACATCAAAGATCAAAGCTGTGAATCAAACGTGGCTTGTGGTCACATGGAATGAACCGTCACAGAGGAAGACTTATGCTTTATGATGTGTTAATATTTGGAGACTGCACAGATTCAGATTCAGGAAACGTTCAGTGGTATTTTCTCTGATAACAAGATTGCAGTAGTATCTTCAATCAGGTCTGAAGTCAGCAGGAGACATTAACGTAACCATATGAACTTAATGAACTAAAATCTTTTAAACAATGCTGCAAACACCTTTATCAGACATGCGCTGGGAACTGTATATTTCCTTTGACATCCTTTTGCTCGTCTCTTGTCTTGGCCTCTTCTTTGCTCACCTTCACATCGGTAACACTTAAATATGCTTTGATTGAAGTCATGTAGAAAATGACTGGCGTTAGACTGATGTTGTTTACCTTTTAAGGTTCTTCCTGCATCTTGAAACACAGAAACAGATAAAAAAAAAGTTAGCAATTAAACACCAAAATAGAAAACTGCATGAATTTAATTGGATTGTTGCCCATCAGATACGTGCTCTGACCTGCTGGGATCGCTGTACCTGATTCTATATTCACTTAACTTCACTTACAAGTTAGCAAACTATAAAACCATGTGTGACTCACCTTGAAAGTGTCCTGCAGTGCAGCACCTTGAGTTTTCTCACAGACGTCAGTCAAGACGCTCTGAGTCCCCGAACAAACCCTTCAGTGAGCACTTCCAGGAAGAAGGGAAGGACATGATTTTGTGATGTTTTATAGTGCAAATGTGTCTTACTTATCATTTGGTGGCTTTCAAAACGTCCTGAGGGAGCTTTTCAGTTCGGAGGAACACTTCTGAACTCACACTGAGTTTTCTTTTACATGAAATTAGTGTCAGAAACAGGAATGTTGAAGTGTTCAGGAAGTTAGCCCTTCATCACCTTCGTCTTTGAACATCCTTTACTTGGACAAGTTTGCAGATCCTGTGTTGCTGATATCACACTTTTTATGACTTTCTAGCAACTTTTTATCAGCTGAAATTCAACTATACGTTTAAATTCCTAATCAAAGGGGAATTCTGGTATTTTTAAACCTGGGCCTTATTTCTACATATTTTGGGTACAAACAGTGTGTGAGTGTCTCCAGTCGATGTGTTCATCCTGCAGCAGTGAAACAGGCTGTAATGGCTGCAACATAATCCTGACAAGACTCAAAAAAAGGACCCAAGAGCATGACTCAAAATTCAGAAAAATCAAAAGGTTTATTTTAACAAAGGAAGTCCACGAAAATTCCAAAGAAACACAAAGTACAACATAAAATCGCTGCTAAGCAGGAAAACTAAGATCAGGTTGAGAAAAACACAAAATCACAGCAATGCTGGAAAAAAGGCTTGACCAAAGTACAAACAAAAAATCACAGCTAAGCTGGAACTAAAGACCAGAGCAAAGACCACACTAATATGAACAAAGCTTACTTGGACAAGAGGGATCAGGACGAGACTAGAGACAAGACGATCTGACACAGGACACAGGTAGACACAGACTTAAAATACATGAGGACATGGGAAACAGGTGGACACAATCAGGGGTGGAGCAGACAATCACACTGACGAGGAAACACCAGGGCAGGAAATAAAGTTTCTGAAACGAGAGAGGACAGTTACTACAAAATAAAAGCGGACATGGCAAACATGGAAGACAGGACTAAAAACATAAAACTTAACATAACCGACGAGACATGACAAATCCTTGATGGGTCAAAGGTCGTCCACTAAAAGTTCTTGTTGTTTCCACTGACAGGCTCAGATTGTTATTCTAAGTGTGTGACAACATGACAGAAAGGATCCCTACAGAGATAGACCTTTTTGTTACAGAGGAAGATGATTGTTTTAACCACACACAGACGTTACATCGCTCTCTGCACACAAACCAGACTCCATTCAGAAAAACACTGATTTAACCTCACAGGCTACAGGAGCTGAAGGTCTGCTGCTTCATTGATCAGTTTGTTTGTTTGTTATTTTTATGTTACATGAATATTGTGTTGCGTCTGAATGAACCATTTAAAAAACCAAACTGACTGATGGATGCCGCAGTAGATCAGTAACGTCTGTTTTCTGTCAGTTAAAATGAGTGTTTTTGTGAATGGAGTCTGGTGGCTGAGTAGAGAGTGATGTCAGTGCTGTTTCTGGTTAAAAATGTCTTACTCAACATCTTTATGTCCCTTTTAGTAACGTGGAACCCTGAATAGGAAAAGATAAGGCCCAGATTGACCAGAAATGCCTGACAGCTGTATTTGCATACACACAGCTTCATGCATATTTATATTTACTTTATATGACTCCCATGTGCTCTCTTCTTAACTCTTTCTGGTTTGTACTACTTATGGCTTCTCCAGACTGGCCCTTATTTGTCATAGGAATAGTGTCTAATTCATTCTGCATTTTTAACAGAATATACAACATGTAAACTGTGCACATGTGCAGACCTGCCAGTGTGCCTTTATAACCCGACTCTTTCAGTGTGGATAACAGGATTGGACGAGACTTTTTCTACTGTTTTCTAAAACCCCTGAACTCTGCAGACATTCAGTAACATCTGTCAAACTATAATTAATCAACATTCACAGATGTTGCTTTCCTGCAACCTGTTGACATTTCCCCAAAAAGCCCTGCACCAGAGAGCATGTGACGGCTGGAATACACAGTGAAATGTTGAATTATTATCCTCTGAGAAGTGAAGAAGAACAAATGGCTGGAAGCAGCCCGGGAGTGTAGTGCACCTTCTGCTTTTATCTCAACAGGAGATTTGTTTTAATACCACAAATGCATGTTCTGTAACCGCTAAGTGTAGTTAAAAACTGTAATGCTAACCTGCTGCTTGGAGATTATGGACCCTGAATGACATTATGTTTTATCAGGAGGGAGGGGGAGCATTCATGTCAAGCGCTCGCCCAGCAGCACGATTTAATATCATCCTCGGCGTGCACGATTCCTTTCTGCACTAATGAAAACAATAGCAGCACTAAACACTGCAGCCTACATTTAATTTAATCTGTGAGGGATTATCTGCTGGGCTAATGTCACAGTGTAAGACGGCCTCTGAATATTAAATACATTTCCTCTGCAGATGCTCCGACCACAGATAATGTCAACAGATTTTTTTCTGAGTTTCTTCATATGGGTGGAATTACTTCATGAAACATTTATGGGAAGCGTTCGCCTTTGCTGAGTCTCCATTAGGCTTGAATGTCATGACACGGAGGGGGCGGGGCTTGAGGATGAAGTTGTGTTAATGGCCGTGTGTTCTTTTAGCTTTGCTCAAGTTAAAGGGCTTAACAAATCCATCTTTACAGTGGCTGTGCTGCAGCGGGCGAAGGGAGGAGAAACGCATTCTGCGTTCTGCACAACATTATAATATAATATAAATCGGGTCATTAAGAAGGTCAGAGTCAGTCGATATGTATTCAATAAATCTATTTAGTTACTTTCCAATAAAATCAAATCAAGTGTGTATGTAACCGCTAAAGTTAGCTGCTGTGTGTGTCTGAGGGAGTGTTCCCCCAGAACGTCTTCATCTTCCTCCTCCTTCTCATCTTCCTCAGCATCTCGCTGGCTAACCTCACAGAAACATTTGCAATGTTAGTTTTCATTTCAGGCAGTGTGTGGCCTCTGTTCTGATGTTCTGATGAATGTCAACATTTAGCCACAGACGAGAGCTTTATAAGAATGTAGCCCGGGGTCTGTCCATGTTTCTAAGCTGCTGTGTGAGAAGTGGAGCTGGTTCATCTGCAGGAGACAGTTTTGGTACTTTGAAACTCCAGCTGGCTGCTGAACGTTACGGAGCCTCGTTCAGACTCACAATGGACTTTGTTATTTTCTGGAGTCGCTGATAAAGCAGAGAAACTGCAGCATCGTTTGGTTTGTGTTAATTATTATTATCTCTCATTGTTGTTACTTTCCGTCTGAGTCCATCTGTGATCTCTGCAGCAGAGAACAGTGTGTCTCTGAGTGAACTGTGTGTGTGTTTCTCTGTGAGCGAATGAAAAGTCATCCTGAGGACACAGCAGCTCTGCCTAATTGCAGCTGATTAATAAAATACCAGCGCAGGCAGCAGTTGGCATCTCCATTATTCTGTTTCTCAAACAGATTAATTGCAGTGAACAATATGAGGCTGCCACTGGTGATAGTGAGACTGTGGATACAAAGGAAGTCATCAGTACTGAGCGAGGATCACATTATTCATGTTAAATAGCTCACTCACTGATTACTGTGTGTAGAGTCTGAGCTACAGGAGGAGCTGCTCCCAGCTAACGGCTAACAGGGCTAAAAGAAGCACCAATGATCAGACTTCAAATCAAAATTAAAGACAAATGTCCCAAACTTCTTCTCTGGATATCACTAGGATTTCAAAATAAAAGATGAATGTCTGAATCTTCTTGAGTGGATAACACTGCTCTTTCAAAATAAAAGAGAAGTCCTTAACTTCAGCTTCATTGTCCCCTGATGAAATCCATCATCAGTGATCATCATGACTAATAAAGAGTAAAGTGCTTCCTCCGCAGGACGGTGAAGCCCTCACAGTACTTCCTGTAGTTTGTTCTGCGGGCTCAGACTCTGTTAATGAAGTTAAGCTGAGGGGAAGACGAGCTCCTTCTCACGACAGCAAATAGCCAAGGGCAACAGCCGATAACTAATGTGTGGAATATTGCAATTAGCATGGCAAAGTACTTACAGGGATCAAATTAAAAAATTCATTAACGTGCGCACTTAATTAAGAAACACTTTTGGGTTTACATGATAAATTATGACACCTATTAAATCTTCACTACAAGCTGTAATGGCCTTCTTTGCTCCTGGGGATAGACAGTGTTTCCTTTCAGGTTCAAGGAACTCTCCAAGGACCTGCAGTATTTATTAAAGACTTTTATGAGGAATAATGTTTCCCTGTGAGGGATACAGCAGCAGCATTTTATTAAACATGTGGGGCTCACCTCAGCAGCGTGTCTCAACGTGTCACAGTTAATTGAAACACGACTGCAAAGAGCCTGAATGTGTTGTTAAAGGGGAATTAAAGAAGTGAATTAAAGGGAGTTAAATGAGAACAGAAACTGTAGGAGATGTAGCTGTTATACAAGTCCTACAGCACCTAAAGCCTCTGAGCTGACAGGCTGACAGGTTTTAATAGTAACAGTTGTTATAAGCACCAGAGAGATGCTGGAGGTTTAGCTTGTGGATATGTTGCATCATGGCACCAGTGAGGGCGGTGCAAGAGTGGATGTGGAAACAGAATTGTGATCAAATGAGCTCAAACGGTGAGAAACTCTGGACCTTTTCATTTGACCTAACTCCATCTAATGTCTTTATTAGATGTGACAACAAGAAGTCTGACGCTTCCATGTGAAAGAACACTTTGTGTTGTTGGGTGAAGAACGTGGATCTGAACTTATTCATCCTCAAGAGCCGAGGGGAAGAAGTCATTAGTCCAGACGTGCTCTGGGTGTCTCAGAAGTGAACACCTGAAACACCTGAAAGCTCCTGTTTCCTGTAAGCGTGGCTTTCAGGCCGGACCGCCCGACATTAATATCATCCAACGTTTTATTTCTTCGTCATTGTTAATTAAATCTCTTCACCAGTTTGGATTGAAGTCATCCGACTGCAGAGCGTTTGTTCTCATGCTGCTTATTTACCTCACACGAACACTAACAAGGATGAGCATCAGCAGCTAACAGCTAGAAATGGAATATACAGAATAATACGGAATTCATCCGGAGGATCATGGCTGCTGTTGATTTGACAGGTTAACCTTATTACAGATAACTGAAGTGTACTAGAGCGAGGCTGGAGCACACCCTCTCGTCTCTGCAGAGGTTTAATCAGTGTTCTGGCTGCAGTGTTCACCCTGAAATGACTCGCTCTTTATGCACACTCACAGAGGAAAGCTGTGAGAAGACTGCAGCTGATGAGCACATGATGTGCGCTGGAGTTCAACTCCTGGTGGACGCTCCGCTGTGATCACAGGCGGCTGTTCTCGTCCCTGAGCGGGGAAACCCTGCGGCCTTAATCATCTCATTTCCACTCAGAGGATGATGCCACTCAGCAGCAAACATTAACCTGATCATCTCAAACAAGCCCGTAAATAAATCAGATTTACACACGGACCTGTTGGTACACAGCAGACATCATATGAGTGCATATGATCCTCAGCCTCCTCATCACAGTGAAGGAGCTCCTCACAGGAGGCCTCTTCGTCTCTGATCGGCTCGAGTGGACGTCCTGGACCTCCTTCATCTCAGTCATTCAGACTGTCATATATCTATACTCTGAGCCTTTGTGCAAACAGACACAGCATGCACCATGGCCTTCATTCATCAGCAGCCTCTATCATTGTTTTAACCCTCCTTCATACATGCAGACACATGAGTGTATCTTTAGAGACTACTGCTCAGCTGTTATACTTCAGATTGTTAGCACGATGATCAGAGGCCACACATCTACAAATGTTCCTCAGGCTCAGCCACGAGACGGGATCTCCTCGTTACATTTTAAAATACCTTTTAACCAAGTCAGCAGTAACCTGACGTCCGCGTTCGAGCCCTGCACACAAGAAGCACGCGGAGGTTACAGATATTTCCCGTACAGAACATCTTTGTGCAAATCGTCTCTTTGATTTATTAATTATCAAAGCGTGCTGTGGTTTTTAGTTTCACCCTCTTCCTACCG
The DNA here is from genome assembly GCF_022749685.1 of Semicossyphus pulcher. NCBI lineage: Eukaryota > Metazoa > Chordata > Actinopteri > Labriformes > Labridae > Semicossyphus > Semicossyphus pulcher. The sequence goes on from NW_027211737.1 coordinate 33,221,219, forward strand.
ACACTTACCCAACACCTGGAGTCCCTCTGGACCCACAGATCACATGTTCACCATACTCGACAATTCAAGATAATTTCATGGTGGACTCATCTCTGCTTTAATCAAACACATGATCATATTGATGAATGTCGCCACGACAAGCGAACACATGATGGAACGTTCCCTCACAGGATCAAACATGGCTGCTCAGGACCTTAGAGGTTGACATGACATGATGAGGACAGGGGGCTGAGCAACAACCTGCCTGTTATCTCTTCACCATCCACTCTTCCAGGTGTTTGCATGCCTGCTTACACAAACATGAAGTTTCAGCTGAAGCCGGTGAAGCTTTCAAAGTGTGCACATTGAAATGAACCTTCAATAAGAGATGTTTGATCAGATTATTGATCAGACAGGATCAGAGATCATCAGCTCCCTTCTGCTGCGGCCTCTTCTCTGATCTTATATCAGACATGATTATTTCACGGCTCCGTCACCTCCGTCTTCATCCTCTTTGGGTGAATAATTGGCAGAGCGCGAGACAAAATGGCCGCCGGACGAGTCACGAGAGTGCAGATCTGCGGTTAATTTGCAGCCTTGAAGCCGGGCCGGCCTCACTTCTGTTCCCCGGTTTCAAACAAGTGTCCCGAGCCGTGTGCCATGTCTGAATTATTAACTGTGTACTTCATAATGTTACTGACAATATGTTAGCGCGTCTCTTCTCCTCCCCCCGCCGTGAACAGATGGGTCCTTTTACTTTATTTTCCACATCAAGTATGATTATTTCTTTGTGCCAAAAGCCACCTGCCGCTCCTCGCGCTCTCCCCTAATTATTTATGTTGCTAACACGCAGCAGGACCTGTTATCAGTCGGATGGTGTCTTAATAAAGGAAGGCACATCAACATATTGACATCATGTTCAAGGGGAGCATTCATCATCAGGCAGGAGCAGGAGGAGCAGGAGGAGCGGGAGGAGCGGGGGCACCGGAGCGGAGCAGGCCATGTGCCAACACCTCCGAATCTGACCTCCTTTTGTTCCCAAGCCTCCTCCCTCCTCCTCTCTGCCTCCTCCCTGCGTCCTCTCTGTCTCCTCCCTGCCTCCTCTCTGCCTGCTCCTCCCTACCTCCTCCTCCCTGCTTCCTCCTCTCTGCCTCCTCCTACCTGCCTCCTCCCTGCCTCCTCCCTGTCTCCTCCTCCCTGCCTCCTCCTCCCGGCCTCCTCCTCTCTGCCTCCTCCCTGCCTCCTCTACCCGGCCTCCTCCTCTCTGCCTCCTCCCTGCCTCCTCCTTGCCTCCTCCCTGCCTCCTCTACCCGGCCTCCTCCTCCCTCCCTCCTCCTCCCTGCCTCCTCCCGGCCTCCTCCTCCCTGCCTCCTTCCTGCCTCCTCCTCCCTGCCTCCTCTCTCCCTCCTCCTCCCTACTCCTCCCTGCCTCCTCTCTCCCTCCTCCCTGCCTCCTCTCTGCCTCCTCCCTGCCTCCTCCCTCCTCCCCCCTGCCTCCTCCCTCCTCCTCCCGGCCTCCTCCCTGCCTCCTCCTCCCTGCCTCCTCTCTGCCTCCTCCCTGCCTCCTCCCTCCTCCTCCCTGCCTCCTCCCTGCCTCCTCTCTGCCTCCTCCCTGCCTCCTCCCTCCTCCTCCTCCCTGCCTCCTCCCTGCCTCCTCCCTCCTCCTCTCTGCCTCCTCCTCTCTGCCTCCTCCCTGCCTCCTCCCTGCCTCCTCTACCCAGGCCTCCTCCTCCCTCCCTCCTCCTCCTTGCCTCCTCCCGGCCTCCTCCTCCCTGCCTCCTTCCTGCCTCCTCCTCCCTGCCTCCTCCTCCTCCCGGCCTCCTCCTCCCTGCCTCCTCTCTGCCTCCTCCCTGCCTCCTCCTCCCTGCCTCCTCCCTGCCTCCTCCCTCCTCCTCCCTGCCTCCTCCTCCCTGCCTCCTCCTCCCTGCCTCCTCCTCTCTGAGCATGTGATGATAATTAGCCCATTACAGAGTCAGATAAAGAGAAGACGTTATCGTTGGGGCGGCGGGCTGAGCTCTGCTGTGCCAGAGAAGGACGAGCGCTCCAACTGCTGCTGAGAAGAGACAAAGAGTCACTTCCTGTTTGTGGCTCATACAGGGTGTGATCACACCTGCTAATGTCTCAGCTCGCAGAGGAGAACTTAACTGTGTTACAGACTGTGTTCTGTGATCCGTTATCAGAGACCTGTCCGTGTGATTCGTGTGACGGCAGGTCAGGAACGTTTTCATCCCGAGAACACTTTGAAGACAAGACGACAGCACGAGTCTCTGTTCTACAATGAAAGGTTTCTGAATGGTACCTTAGCAAGTGTTTACCTGCGAGGACAAACAGCGCTACAGAGCTATCATTTAGCATCTCGTTCATAGCATCTCAGCTAACGTAGCATTTGTATGTAATGGAAAGCAGGGCATTTAGTACCTCCTGGACACAGAGGGTCCCTTTATAGGTTGAACTGATGCAGTTCATTTCCACGCAGTAAAGTGACGCTGAAGAGGGCGAATCACTTCTTTAACCAGCGATGTTCGATGCATGTGACCTGTCTGCTGACGTGATTCAGTGTAGTTCAATGTAGTGTCAGCCTGGCTCTTAAACAAGAAGATATGACTCATCTGCAGGTGTGTGGTGAGAGGAGGTCTGCCCAACACTGTCTGCTGCTCTGGCTTAAATACCTGAGGCACACCGGGCCCAGGCGTGTCCCATAATCCTGATTATCCTGCCACCAGGTCTGCAGCCCTGCAGACAGAGAGCAAAGCAACAGTAGAGTGTACCAAGTGGAGGCGCTGTGACAGTTTGACCTCACACATTTAATTTAATTGAAGTTAAAGTAGGAGCACAAAAAGAGCTGAACAGGAGAGGCTGACGTTGTGTGGACGCTTTCTGCTGTCAGGCTGCTCTAAAGACAGAAGTAAAGAAAACAGACACATGATGGATAAAACCAGCCGCACCGTGTATAAACCACACAGTGCAGAAAAGTAATGCATTTTTATAAACTGACTGAAAGGATGAAACACATCGATGTTCCACCGCGGCTCATCAGGAGATTGAGTCCAAATATTATAAAAGTGGTAATTAAGTGAAGTATTGTGGTTGTTTGAGAGGCGGCGGCGGCGGTGGGCGAGGTCACTGTTCATCTGAAATGTAGAACACTTACAATTAAACATACTTTAATCCCTCAGAGCTCCGATGAATTCAGCATAATTACACTGTGTGCTGGTTTCTAATGTGGCTGAGATGGGTTCACAAATATGCCATTGATGACGGAGGGTGCATTATAATTACAGATTCCTCCATCCTTTAAAGCTTTCTCTGCAGCACAAAGCCGCCGTTGTTCCCGCGGGGGCAGCGAGCCGTTGTAGCACTCCCATTACACGGGCAGATTTAAAAGGGTTACAAAACCTTTATCTGCCCAGTTAAGAACATATATGAGCTCAGGGTTTCCTCCAGAGTGCAGCTCAGACAATGCACTGACCATAAATCTGTAATAGCCTTTAGGATTAGAGAATATGCTCTCTGAGTTTAATTACATATTGCTTCTGAGGGGTTTACCCCGCCGGGACGCAGGGGCGCTCTGCCGCTCTGGTCGGCCGCAGATGAGGGACAGACGGCCGGAAAATTAACAGAAGGATTTATTTAATCTCAACTAGTGAAAGTTTGTGTGTTTTACTGTGGAGAGACGGAGAGGAAGAACACGCCTCATACTGTATATGTGTTCCAAAGATAGACGGCACACACACAACGTTCATGATGTCAGATGAAAAGCCCGACATGAGCTCGTCTTTAAAGTCCCGTGTCAGCCGTCTGATGTCCTGCTGCACTTGGAATTAGCCGACTGGCAATGTCCACACGCAGCCCTTCAATCAGTTAGCTGTTAGCTGCTAGCCGCAAGCTAAAAACAAAAACAGACCTAGCGTTAGCTTGTAAACCACGTCCGTGATCAGCGCTTCAAGAATGGTGTCCGCCTGAGCTGGTGTCAGCGCCACATGGTGAAAGAGGAGACCCAGAGAGACCCAGAGAGACCCCACAGCAGCATCAGAGTAGATCCAAGGAACAATCCAGAAAGCCGGGCGACAGTGACAAACTGAATCTAGCGCTCATGCTGAGGAAGGAAGATACAACTGGACTGGGTCCTTCTCTTGGTGTAAAGAATGAGCTGACAATCAGTGAGTCACATCTGAGACCTTCATGAGACGAAGCCAGTCGAGTGATATCAGCACAGCTCGGAGAGCGTAGCTTCTTCCTTTCCCTCTCGCTGACAAAGAGCAGCTCTCCATCTTGTGTGCATTATAACAGTAATGTGCTCTGTGGTTTTTACCTTTGCTTCCTTAGCAGGTGAGCTTTAGTGTGCAGGTGAGTTTCCCTCTCTGCTGCTGACGAGACTGCAGGAACATACAATATGTCCCTCTGCTGTAAAGGGAGGGAGCGATGCTCAATGTAGCTCAGCACCGGCGTCACAAATGTACTGTTTGAAAAGTTCGAACTCCCTCTGTGCTCACAGAACACACCTGAGTTCGATGGTTTATACGAGCGAGGGTCTCGTCCTCGCAGTGATGAGGAGCAGACTTCCTGCAGGTTAGACTTCCTACAATGTCATGGGGAGGAATTCATTAAAGCGCTGTGAGCAGTTGTTTGATTTATTGCAGGTCTTGGATCTCTTCTTTGAATTATAAAGTCTTGCAATTAACAGATTGAAAGGACATTTAACCCTGTGTTCAGGGTGTGACGGGAATTATAATGACTGAAAGAAGAAAGTTTGAAACGGCGAGAAACGGCGAGTGTCCCGCAGGACGGCAGGACAATAACTCAGAAAGTTGTGGAAATGACTTCTATTGAGTTCAGTCTTTAAAGAACACTGTGGAGATTATTAGGCTCCTTTAATTAGTATGCAAATGTATTTCTTTATGATCACTTTCCCTCTTTATTCATTATATTTCATCTATTTATCCTTCAAGAGAGAGAAAGATTCAATTTACTTTGTCTCCTGTTTGAGTGCTAATTTATTGCTCTGTAATTAATTCCAGATACATTCCTCATTAATCAGACACATCTGTACGCTTCCGAGCTCACAGCTCCTTCTGCAGTGTTTGAACCGAGCCGTCCATTCTGCAGTATCACCCATTTACCATCCAGGGTGTTTAATGTGACAGTTTAGAGGAGGTCAGACTGGCATTAGAAGAGCTGTTATACCTGGATAAAGTGTTTTTATAGTGCTGATGCAGTTCTTCACACTTCTTGGAATCATTTATCTTTGATGCTCATCTTTTCTCATTTCAAACAGCAGACACAGCAGATTAAATAAGTTCTTCTCCGACTAGATTCAATAAGACCAGATCCTTCTGAAGGAGTTTGACAAACATCTTAAAGGCTGGAATCTTTCAGCAGTAACTACAGCTCCTCAAACTGGTAGAAACAAAGAACAAAGCTGTCTCATGTTTGAAGGCAGGGTCTGTGTGTCGCTCTTACAGGACGTCAGGAGGAGCTGCTGCCTGAGCTGCTAACGTTAGCCTAGCTTGTTTTTATAGGTTCCTTCAGTCTTCAGTGTTCATGAGGTTTTTAAGGTGACCGAAGCTTGCACAGAGGTCTCCTCCTCTCAAATCAAACAGACCTGGTGAATACAACAGGCAAACACTTGGAAGAAAGCAGCTTCATGTTGAAAATCTGTGTTTGGTGAACAGGACCTCAGGGAGGGCTGCCGGCCGAGCTGCAGTGTATGTAAGCAAAGACTGTTTACGCGGCTCAGGTTGTTTATGGGTTTGCTTTCGCTCGGCGTTCATCATTCCTGAGGTTTTTAACGGGAGCTGAAGTACGCACAGATGTCTCTTCTTCTCTCGGACAATCTTTAGCGGGCTGCGGGGACTGTGAGCCAAGCTGCTGCTAACTTTAGCTTAACTTGTTTCTTCTTAACTTCTTAACAGACTTCTGAAGACTGAAACTCTTCACCTGGCTAAATGAGGAAGTTAAAACAGGCCACATCAGGAAAGATGTTTGCTACAAAGGTGTTCAGTGTGACCTCCAAGCTAAAAACCTGCAGACTGGTTGTGTTTGTTTGTGCTGTGTTAAAGGTTGTTAGATCTGTTCGTCACCCCGTCCCTTAGCGTGATATTTGTGTCACTATAATCTAGAAGTAAACATATAAAGTTGAGGTTGTTAAGATGCCGAGCTGCAGGTGGAGTCTCAGGTGAACCCCGCTGTGTCACAGCAGCAGTGGGAGCAGAAGCTGTTGAGCAGAGGCTCTCATCACAGCTCAGCTACAGCTCACCACAGAGATCAGTCAGACCCTAATCTGTCCGTAACTGCCCCTGCAGGCCTTCCTCTCCACCTCCACTCTTATTCAGATAGTGTTTAATTCCCATAATCCTTTGCTCTGAGCTAATGTAAAGCCATAGACTTCACAGCTGAATGAAACAGGACTCTATTGTTGTCACTACACAGTTTATGTATGCCAGGAGGAGGTGATTAAATCGCTGCCTTCCCCCGCACTACTGTCACAGCTTTGTTTTTTTAATCAGAGCATCAGGACCGCTCTGAGCACGCTCAGACTGTGTCAGATCACCTGTGCTCACCTTCTGTCCGCTCACACAGCCTGTGATGGACTGTGACCGCTCCAATCAGAGCAGCAGATTTAACTCCAGCTCCATCCTCCGTGTGAGATTTATGCCCTCATTGAGAAAATTACATTCACTCCCTGTCCTCACTGTTTGGCATCCATTACACTTCATTGTGCGGTCTGAGGCCGAGCAGCGCCGTAATGAAAGGAAAAAAAGGACAGAGGAAGTTTGTGCTGAGATTGAGGCATAAATCGTCGTCCGGCTGTTGCAAAACGCTCGGCTCTGTGCGACTGTTTCCTCCTCGTCCTCTGTCGTCTCTCTGTGAGTCCACGTTTCATTTGACCAACACTGCGCGGCGTCACATTGGAGTTATTTACCTTTGAACCATGCTAGCAGCGCCGCTCCAGAGATCTGACGAGCTGTGACCGAGGTCCGAAGGGAAACAACTGCTTTATGGGTTATCATTACATTTTGTACGCCCCTCAGTGGCCCCAGTTTTATTCCCCTGAATGGAAATATGCTAACTGTTAGCATATTAGAATGCTAACTGAAGTAGAACGATTAAACTACTAATCACTCGATTTAAAGGAAATTATTTGCCAAATATTTTAATAATTGATTAAACATGTTAGTGATGTGAAATATTGTTTAATATTGTAATTGTTTATTTAATTCTGTGTAAGTTTCTCAACAGTTAAAAGATTCTTGTTGTAAACTGGAGAATAAACATTTAACTGTCGTTTATCAAACCTAATGTAAAATAAGGCGACGTCCATGGTCCCATCTCTTTCTCCTGAAGCTAACCTTCACCGCTAACCTCCATCCATGCTAATACAATGACCACATGACCATTCATGTACACAAATACAAGATTACATTTTCTTCTTCCAGTACTGAATCTTTAAACCAACAACGTTCGGACATCTGAAGGAAATCAAATGTGTTTCAGTTTGTGGTGCGTAGCTAAGCTAACAGCTGGGACATCAGAGGAGCAGGTGATGTTGGGGCACGAGGAAGGCCTGACACACACACACACACACACACACACACGCACACACTCACCCCCACCTCCAACACGCTCTGTGAGGAGTCTTCATAAATAATCTTCCAGCAATCTGCCTCTCCCTCCACTCTCTTATTAATTACTTTTACGGCCAAAATCAAACATCTGTCATGCTAGAATATACAAATTAATTATGCAGCTTCTCCCCATCAGCATCCATATAACATTATAACAGCCCCCCCCCCCCCAGGACAGGAAGTTCACATTCTGTCATGTTTCTTTAAAGATCTGAGACCTCGAGATATAAAACATAATTTAATGTCTTTAATGAAGGTTTTTAATATTCACTGTGCTGACACAGAACAATATGATTATTACATTAACCTTTGTTTATCCAGCAGAGTCAGCTGAGCACCTTTCTTCTTGTACTCTTTGATCTTTTTCTCTGTTTGATGGCGACATGTCTTATTAAGATGTCAGCTTATTCTTTAATGTCCTCCTGAGACCAGATGAATAAAACTCTGTATGAACGAATGCTCTCGCCCTGATGGACTGTACGCTTTTCTTATCCCGTGATCACTTAATGCTGCTTTTACACTACATGTCACATTCACACATTCACACACTGATGGCCAAGGCCTAAGTGCCAATCAATCAAATCATTCATACCTGATGGCTATGTCACCAGGAGCAATTTGGGGTTCAGTGTCTTACCCAAGGACACCAGGAGCCCCTTTTTAGTCTGTGGTTCTGCCTCAGCGCCGTAACGAAGCTCCGCCCTCATGCAGCCTTTGTCATTCTTTATTGGACCAAGCAACGCCGGCGTGAAGCCGCCCCAGTGTGTGCTTTAACAGCAGGCCAGTATTATGTAAGTAAAACGTGCGCGAGGTGTAAACAAACAGCGCATGCTTCAAACACACACACACACGCCGCTGCTCCGCCCTGCCGGCTCCACTGTTTACACAGACACCTTTACGCCTCGGTTACACCTCTGTTACACCTCGGTTACGCCTCGATTACGCCTCTGTTGCGCCTCGGTTACACCTCTGTTACACCTCTGTTACACCTCTGTTACACCTCGGTTACGCCTCTGTTACACCTCTGTTACACCTCGGTTACGCCTCGGTTACACCTCTGTTACACCTCGGTTACGCCTCGATTACGCCTCTGTTGCGCCTCGGTTACACCTCTGTTATGCCTCTGTTACACCTCTGTTACACCTCGGTTACGCCTCTGTTACACCTCTGTTACGCCTCGGTTACGCCTCGGATACGCCTCTGTTACGCCTCGGTTACGCCTTGGTTACGCCTCGGTTACACCTCTGTTGCGCCTCTGTTACACCTCTGTTACGCCTCTGTTTCACCTCGGTAACACCTCTGTTACGCCTCTGTTACGCCTCTGTGGCGCCTCGGTTACACCTCTGTTACACCTCTGTTGCGCCTCTGTTACACCTCTGTTACGCCTCTGTTGCGCCTCTGTTACACCTCTGTTACGCCTCAGTTACACCTCTGTTACACCACTTGTGTGATATTGTGTTTATTTTTAGGTAATCATTTCTGCAATACGATCATAGAAGAAGTAGCTATTGTTAGCTATGTTAGCTGTGTACACTTAGAGTCGGCATGGTTCACGGGCTGCGTGTAGACAGCGGCGGGTGTTTAGGGTCGACTGTGTTCGGGTTCTGGAGTGTTGGTGTTTGGAGTTCAGTTTTGTTCGAATATAGCACTAGCACTAGCATAGCATAGCATTCATAGCTTTTAGAACAAATAGGTTCTTTGCTTGCTTTTCGGACGAGGCCAGGTTATCTTCTTTGCTCCACATTGTCAGGATGTATTAGGGTCAGATTTAAGTCAAAATTACGACCTGTGATCAGGTAAAAATGTAGGTTAAGGTCGGTGGGAGCAGGCGCTCAGTGTGTGTCAATCCTCTCAGCCCAGTGACATCATCATCCCCGATACCTGTCTATGGTTAATGGGAATCTGAACTTTGATATCATTTGCATTTTAAAAATGTTATAAAGTCACATCACGGCCTTGTGTGTTGTGTACACTCGGCCTCCTCACTAAATCCTGACATGCACAAAAGAATCAGCGCTGAGCTCGTCCGTCCGGTCCTGTGAGTCTCTGGTTTCCGCTGAATGACTGTGTGTGCAGAGAGAGATGATCCTGAGGTCCACAGGCCCGCTGACAGGAGACAGCTGTCTGCCCGTCCTCCACTCCGGCTCTGAGGCGTCCTGGGACTCTGCCCGCTCGCAGGTCAGGACCTAAGGGGGGAGGAACCATTTGGTACCAGTTACCGAGCAGCGGGGGGGCTGGTGCCTCCCCCCTCCCTTCAGTCAGGTAACTCTGGCTTCATGTATGAGGGCTGTGCCTGGCTGTCTGACTAGCTGGCACAGGCAGCAGCTACCCGTCATGCCTCTGTGGTGAAGGGCCCGGTGACCTTGAGACGGGCCAGGCTCCGCCCCCTTGCTGTGCTGCAGACTGCTTGTGAGAGGATGGATGGATCATTTAGTGAGGCTGGAGACTGAAACATGTGCTGCATGAGAGGAAGTCACTGTGATGCTTTTTAAACCTGCTTTTATTGTGAAAGGGTTGACTGGATGGAGGATGAGTTCACTCCTGCTGATGTTCTTCTCCTTGCTCCTGAGCCAGCAGGTCCTGTCCTAAACGGTACATAGCTTAGCTTCTGTGTCTGGAGTCGTGCTGAACCCCATCTCCTGTATTTAAAACTATTGTTACCTCGTACAACCCCGCTTCAAAAACACAGAACTACACCTTTAACTGAAATGCAGGATCTTTTTTATGACCCAACCAAGTCGTCTTTGTGTCCAAACATTAACCAAACTTTGACCCATTCAGTGTAGTCACATGTAATTCTCAGAAGCTTTTATTGTGACAATCCCCCTGATAAATGCCATCATCAGCAGACTCACCTGCATGTTCAGGTGTATGCAGCCTTTGTCATCAAACAGAAAGCAAACTTCACGATCCTACAGTTTGTGAGTGTTCAGCGTTGGCAGCTATATGATGACAAACAACACATGCTGCGTTCAGCCAGCTGCTGTAATGATGTGCTAATGTGTGGACTCATTAACTCGTGCACACAGTTTATGTCGGCCTTTTATGACAGAATTAATTGATTCACAGATGCATTAAAACAAAACTAACTGAAGTGAAAATGCAGTTGGATGCCGGCCTCTAATCTGTCATAAACAGTCCTGCTGCTGAAGCAGGACGACATCATTCATGGAGACGACGGCTCGTATACTCGCAGTAAAGCACACACACACGACGGCTCCTCACACACACACACGACGGCTCCTCACACACACACACGACGGCTCCTCACACACACACGACGGCTCCTCACACACACACACGACGGCTCCTCACACACACACACGACGGCTCCTCACACACACACACGACGGCTCCTCACACACACACACGACGGCTCCTCACACGCACACGACGGCTCCTCACACACACGACGGCTCCTCACACGCACACGACGGCTCCTCACACACACACACGACGGCTCCTCACACACACGACGGCTCCTCACACGCACACGACGGCTCCTCACACACACGACGGCTCCTCACACGCACACGACGGCTCCTCACACACATACATGACGGCTCCTCACACACACACGACGGCTCCTCACACACACGACGGCTCCTCACACACACACGACGGCTCCTCACACACACGACGGCTCCTCACACACACACGACGGCTCCTCACACACACGACGGCTCCTCACACACACACGACGGCTCCTCACACACATACATGACGGCTCCTCACACACACGACGGCTCCTCACACACACACGACGGCTCCTCACACACACGACGGCTCCTCACACACACAATGGCTCCTCACACACACACACGACGGCTCCTCACACACACGACGGCTCCTCACACACACACACGACGGCTCCTCACACACACGATGGCTCCTCACACACACACACGATGGCTCCTCACACACATGACGGCTCCTCACACACACGACGGCTCCTCACACACACACACGACGGCTCCTCTCACACATGACGGCTCCTCACACACACACACGACGGCTCCTCACACACACACACACACGATGGCTCCTCACACACACACACACACGATGGCTCCTCACACACATGACGGCTCCTCACACACACACACACACGATGGCTCCTCACACACATGACGGCTCCTCACACACACACGACGGCTCCTCACACACACACACGACGGCTCCTCACACACACACACGACGGCTCCTCACACACACGATGGCTCCTCACACACACACATGACGGCTCCTCACACACACACACGACGGCTCCTCACACACACACACGACGGCTCCTCACACAGCAGAGACCACAGGGAACGTCAGCATCTTTAGCCACTAACAACATATATCATATTTACCTTCTAAAGGAATATTACACTCACTTGTGTCATACTTACAGTTGAGCTCTGTGTTTGTTGTTCAGCCATGAAAGATGCTTTGTAACAAAAAATACATTATAAACACTTCCTGTTATATATTTTTTTTGTCTTGGGCTTTTTTGCCTTTTTTAATTGACAGGACAGCTGAAGATAGACAGGAAATGTTGGGAGGAGAGAGCGGGGGACGACATGCACCAAATGATTGTCAGACCGGGAGTCGAACCTGCGATCAGTGCAATGAGGACTGTGGCCTCTGTATATGGGGTGCCTGCTCTACCAACTGAGCTAACCCAGCGCCCCAACACTTCCTGTTTCTTAAGTGGGTGTGGTCTCCTCCAGAAACAGTTAAATATAACAAACAGTAATTTGGGGAAGAAACTTTATTTTTATGGTCTAATAATTTGTCTTATCAAAAAGGCAAAAAGCTGTCCGTCAACCACAGCATGCTAGCTAACGTTAGCATCAGGGCTAGAATATTTACTGTTGCTTGGCATCAGCTCTGTCTCCTTCTCTCTCATTGGATGTTGTGTTCTGACGTGGTCATTTAAATGACAATGATTAAAATGATGTCATATTTTGGAGGTTTCAGGTCGCTCACATTAACAGGTAACTGGGCACAACATCAGAATCTTAGATGGTGTTTGACTGAAGAAATGTCCTTTTCTTTGAACACAGCATGTTGTTCAATCATAGAAGCTCTGCTCTCAGTTTGTTGGTGTAGTTTGTAGTGCAGTACGTCTGCATTGTGTGTGCTGCCGTCCCGCTGGTCAGGAGCAGTTCAGATCTGGTTTCTTGGAACGGCTCGTAAGGCAGCTCTCAGGAGGAGAGGGATTTTCTTGCAGCATATGTGACGGTGAACGTCTGACATTTAATCAGAGATACGGCTCACATGTAAGAAAGAGAAAGGGCTCAGGCTTGTGCCCCACATGACTCGCAGCCATAACAACAATTCGAGCCATATGTTTAAGAATTTCCGTGGATGTGGGATGAAATGAAGAAAGGATTTATCGGGCAGATAATGTTCTGAGCTCTCGCTGTGATGAGGGTCACATCAAAGCGGTCCAGGGCTCCATATTGAGGAGATGATTTCTATCTCTCAGGATGGACTTAAAGGTAATTGTACACAAGCTGTGCTCCGCTTCAAACCCCGAATGAATTCTTTAATCCCACAGTCATTGTTATGAACCAAGCAATTACTTACCCGGATAACTCATCTTTACAGACAGATACTGTACTGGTTATAGAGTCCCTGCTGCAGTGTGTTTGTACAGAAGCTCATGTGTTCTGTTCACGGTCAAAATGTCGCTGTGAAAAATAACACCACAAAAATCTGAATGTTTATTCTTGTTTTCATCTTCTTCTGTTTAAGTCTTTTACTTGTTTTAGTTCTGTGTTCATTGTTCTGCAACAAACGAATTTCCCCCCTGGGGATCAATAAAGGATTCTCTTATCTTATCTTGAACCTGCTTATAAATAAACCTGATTGTGCTCAGTGATAGTTTAGTGAATCCTGGGGGTGAGCAGACTCTTCCACGTGCATGTGTAGAGAAGATGCAGATTAAATAATGTCGTAAAACATTTGAACACACATGTTGTCTGTCACAGTCAGGCGCCGTATTTTTCCTTTTCAATGGACAAACTAAAACACGGGACAATAAAAACTAAGCGAGCTAAACTACCTTTTTAAATGTATGGTCTTCATTCGTAGGTTACTCAGCGATGAGAAGGTTCAGTTTTATTCAGTGACATCATTTCAAGTCCATCTGCTGATGAAGATTGTGAAAAGCTCTGGAATCGAGTCCTTGATTTAAGGAACGCGTATGTATTATGTGGATGTCCAGTCAGTTACTGACAGAGAAAGCTGAGTTCTCCTGCTTGTGACGCCTTCAGACAGCGCCTACACGTCCCAGGATGCATTTTTTCAGTCTGGAATTAAGACGTCCGAATATCCAGTCAGACCAAATGTCTCCTAATGTCTCCTTGTACAGAACGTCCTCTGCAACCATACTCTGAAGACATTCTCTCTGTTGGCTGTTTTGCTACGTTGTAAAACAAGTGAAGACAGAGGACAGAAGCTGAAATAATTTGTAGTTCTTCTGGGACTACAAATATGTCACATGACGACTCTGGTGCAGGAAGACCGACAGAGACACAGAAAAAGACCTGCAGAGGTTTTACATGAAAGCGACTCACATAAAGAGAAGGTTTGTTCTTTTCTATGAAGAATAATTTTCACACTCAAACATTAGTTTGTTTTTCTTTTGGGACAGAAAAATCAATTCTGACATATTTTTAAAATCCTCTTTTCTTTGTAAAGCCAGAGATCGAGGTTCTGTGTGTGCTGGAGTTCAGGAGGCTTTCTCACATGTTGACAGACGTGTGACACAGAGGAAGAAGCTTAGTCTCTTTTCTACGAGGAGGTAAAACTCTGCATGCAGACACCTCCTCGTCACAGCTCAGATTGCACCCTCGGCCTCTGAGGCTCCACAGCCGCTGAAGACTTCATGTCTGGTCCGATCGTCGTCACAGCTTGTATCACCTCAGCGACAGATGTCAGTGAAATCAGCGACAGCCGATCATGCTGATCCCCCCCGTAATCATGTGCGATGATTCCGCCGTGACACGGAGCTGTGGGAAATATGTCCGTCAATACCAGCACCGCGGGCAGATGCACCAGCATACCCCTGCCCATAACTACCACCTGCCCCCCGTCCCCCCTCCTCCTCCTCCTCCTCCTCCTCCTCCCTCCATGAGCTGCTGCCTTTCTTCTTGATCTCTCCATTAAGCCTCCTCCCTGCTGTATGTTTAACTGCTGATACATTTCTCTGTGACCCTGCTGACCCTCCTGACAAATGAAGCCAAAGCAGAAGTCCCAAAGCTGCAGTTCCTCTGGTGTCCACTTGAGGCTGTCTCCAGCAGTGAGTCAGTCCCCATAGAGCCCCATGTTAAACTTTACAGCAGAAATAAACATGTTTACAGCCTGGTACAAAAAACAGTTTGGGTCTCTATAGCTCATTTCTCTCTTCATGACAACTGTACGGGGAGAATCTTTATACAGCTCACCTGTTTACATTATATTAAGGCTTAAAGTGATGCAGCATTAGGGGCGTGGCCTCTTTGAGTGACAGCTGGGAGCTGCTAGCTGTCTGCCAGCTGTCCCCTCAGCTAACTCAGTCACTGAACGTAACCTCTGGGCCGTGTTTGTGCTGTTGGAGCCTTTTGGAGATTTGTTCATGTAAATATCAGACAGATAATCTGTGTGTGCGCTTTATTGGAAGAACAGACCGTCCAACACGTCTCACACACTGTTCTTACACTCAGTATTTATTTAGATGTTAGCACTGATTAGCAGCTAGCTGTGTCTCTGCTCACTGTACCTGCATGTTCGCTCGTTCAGAGTTGATCATACTGTGATTTATTTGTGGCGGCCCGTGCAGGGAGTCAGGACTGTTGTTGGCTCTACCGGTTCTTTTAAGGTGTGTGGTTTGTGTCACCTGCTGCTCCTGCATCTTTCCAGCTCCACCCTCTCGTCCAAATATGGTCACTTCTGGCTCCAGAAAACCAACATGGTGGCCGCTAAAATGCTTTAAAAAGGCAGTGGACAAACTGTTGAGCTCACTGTGGCTACGTCCATCACATACACAGTCTGTGGTTAACTCACAGAGGTTTTATGAGCAGCAGGCCGGTTGTTGTTGTTGGTGTGTTTCTGCTTACCTTGTGTTCGTGGTCAGGTCATGCATGTCATAATGCTCACAGAGGGCTGGACAGCTGCTGTCCCTGACCGGCCCTTCCTCCCCTCGGCCACAGTTCCAGCTCTGTGTACAAAAACAGTCTCCTGAAACAGAAAGTGGCATATGCTCAGCTCAGGCTGCAGCATCAGACATTCTTGCAGAGCTCAGCTCTCTGTGGCTCCTCTGCATGAAGACCCTGCCAGGCAAAAGGTCTCCAAACGATTTCACGTTTTCACGTTGAAACCTGCATGAAAAAAGAGGAGCTTTGCATATTCAGTCCCGCCGCGGGCTAGCTGTGCTGCTGCTAGCGTCTGTGTTTCCATGAAACCTTGACAGAGGTCACAAACAATTTGCTGGCTCCGGTTATTAAGAGAGCTTTACATTAAAAACAGGAAACACGGGCCTGATGATGACTTTGCCCAGCAGCCAGCTTCATCATCTGTAGCCGCTCCAACATATGCTTTCAACATAATAAAAGCTGTGGCATTAAACATGGCGGCAGATTGAGTTTGGTTCCAGGCTACATGCAGGAGGCGATGCTCCCCTCTTTAATAAAGGCAGTTAATGCCAGCAGTCATCATGCTGTTTCTTGCATAATATAATTTATAGAGGGTGGAGGTCCATAAATGGAGGCACTGTAAAATGTTTCCATTATGTGGGGGATGTCAGAGGCTAATAAAGTCTGTTGTTGTTCCCTGAGAATCTGAAATCTGTTAAATCCACTGAAAGTCTTCACGTCGTGTTAAAAGCAGAGATCTTCTCCAAAGTGACTCTCGGGGCTCGACTTTGTGACTGCACATAAACCAGACTTTAAGTCTTTTATCACCTCGTCTCCTCTCCCTCTTTATGCACAGACGATCCGCCGTTCTTTAACGCAGCCGTAAAGGTTACACACTCGTTTAAGCAGCGGTTCAGACAGATTGATGTTTATGTCGTTACAGCAGCCAATGAAACGAGCCGCTCCGCTCTCTGACTCCGACATAAAGCAGAACGAGCTCCAGCCATCGATGACATTGGTGATGGACTGGAGTCAGAGCTGAGGAGAGGAAGACGGGGGTCATCGCATGATGAGGGGGGGGTCACCTGCTGTCCTTTTTTACAGTCACAGAGTAAGAAGCTGTTTGATTCCTTATTTTCTGGTGTATTCATGATTCTATGGACCAGCATCTGTCAGTGAGCACGACCTCGTCTGCTGTCTCAGGGTGGCAGGAGGGGGTTTACTTCAGTGTTCTTTGTTCACATGGATTTACTGTCACAATAACACGTTTGGATTCATTAAACAGAAACATTATTAACACTCCATTATGCCCCTGACTGCACTCCTCACCTCACACATCAGGAGGTGCATCGTGCCTTTGTAAACATGAGAACGACATCGTGTGGGATCGACTAATTAGTGGACAATCTCCCCTCACGTAAATATGGAGTAGGGACACACACACACACTGCAGAGGAACACAGGTGTGTCCCTCCTGTAGATGCATTGGTGGAGGGCAGACTCTTCTCTTGTAATGTAAACTCCTGTCGCTGCACATGTGATTCACCAGCACGTCATTTTAAAGCGCTTTGTTATAAACAGAAAGACAACTTCAATAGTGTTGTGACGTTCGCCAACGATCCAATTCTTGTGGTGCGAACGACAGGAGCCGAGTCGTAGGTGAGCGCCGTCCTTTCACCGCCCTCGATCCGCTCCCCTTCATGCCGATCAGCACAGGCAGCTTTCTTCAGCTGCATCTCGGCTACAGTCGCTCACATGCAGGAATCATGTCACCACAACATGGTGCCGACGGCGAGCAGCATCAGAACCCTCCGACACGGTGCTTGTTTGTTGTTTTTGTGTTGATGTCTCTGTAGTCATAGTTGTATCATAAATCTTTTGCAAATCAATGAGGTTGATTAATTGTTCCTACATTATTCTGCTGTTTCCTTGAATTTTTGCAGACCAAAGAACGATGGACGGCTCTGGGAAAGATCCTGCTCCCGTCAAAGAGCGGCCAACACTCAGGCACAAACAGAAACTATTTAAAACACATGTTTAGCGCGCGATGAAGCACACATGGACTGTGATGAACACATCTGCTTCAAAGAGTCATCTCTTCTTCCTGTCTGAGTTGGAGGGACTAATTGTTGGTGGAAGGATCTCGTTGATGGTCTTTCTTCTGCGTGATTTACCTCATTATGTCTGCTCTTTGTCTCCGCCCCCTCAACATCCACATTACTGCAGATCATTCTGACATCATCCAGGATAAAGACGACTGTGCAGCTTTAATGTGACTGTGGCTGCATGGACACCAGAAACCCATCAACACATATCATTACACTGCTGTGTTCACTCAGGCAGGACATCCCATAATACTGCACCATAACTCTGAGACCCACCTGATGTGATTATGAGCATGTGATCAGAGAACTGAGGTTACGTCTGTGACATTATTCTTCCTGATTAATTCAGACGTAAACGTGTCTGCTTCAGCTTAATCAGCTTTCTGCAGATCGCTGGAGGCTCTTCAGGAACCTCCCCCCTCCCCCCGCCCCCCCCCCCCCCCACCTCCCCCTCACCCCCGTAACACCCGGTGACATGTGTTTGTTTATTTATATATCAAAATATCGTCTGCCCTCCAACGTCTGTCCGTCCCTCCGCACAGTAATCCACGAGATGAGAGTGTGTCTCAATATGTCTCAGTGTGAGCTTAGCCTGTAAGACGCTGCAGCTCGACCCGACCCGACCCCCCCCCATCAGGACGAACCCTCTGTGATGAACGATGATATGAATTATTACAGCATCGTCTTGTTTTTCGGGTTTAAAGGATCAGCCGTCCTCTTTAAAGTGCGTCAATATGCTGGCTGTGTAATCTTCGGGAACAACATGCATCAGATCAGAGTTTAGCAGGAAGGTGACGACATGAAGATCTGCTCCCAGTTTTTACAGCAGACTGAGAGGAGGACAGACTGTCGATGGGTTTGGACAGTCGCTGCATGCTGCTGGTGGGAGGGTTTGGACCATACAAGCAGAATCTGATGGAGAAGTTTAGCACTGATGCCATGAATATACGCCAGCCTTAGTGCAAGTTGGATTCAGGTCATGTCTTATAGCACACATTCTTCTGCTGGTGCATACATTTGTGATTTTGTAAATGTTAAATCCCCACAATCTGGACAAACGTCAAACCTTGACGTCATCAAGGAACAACCAACATGATGACACGAAGGAGCTTTCTGCTGCTAAACAACGATTCACTTTTCACCACACAGGGTCCGTTTTTAAAAGATCAGAACAAATATCAGAGTGTAAGATGAAATGTTTATCTACAAGACAAACCTGGTGAGGTTTGATCATCTGCACGTCCTCTCCTGCACACAGACGTCCCTGTGACTCTGTGCAGGTGGGACACACACACAGGACGAGATGTAATTACTCATATTATCCTGCTCTACAGCAGCTCCGACGCTCGCTGGAGGCCGAACGCTGCCAGAGAACACTTCTACATCCACACAAAGAAATGAAAGCAGTGAGAAAATCTTCCTTTTGTCTGTAACAGACGTGTTTTTTCACTGAGGGCGAGTACGGCTGAGCGGTCGAGCAACCTGGAGAGCGAGGAGGCGAGGGAGCACAGGCGGGGAGCAGGGACATCAGCGCGATCTGCAACACTACTCACACAGATGGACGAATCACACGGCCGGCGAGAAGTCGCTCTCACACATATCGCTGTCTGTGCCATGTTTCAGCTCGCAGTGCTGGATCTGAACTGAAACAGCTTGACTCGGTGTAATGAAATTGCCTGAATCCCGAGTGCTTCCTGCTTCCTGCCTCGCTGTATCGGAACAATGGAGCTGCCAGAGAACGGAGAGACGCCCGAGAGGACGATGGAGACGCTTCATGAGCTGCAGAGTGGTTCGAGCAGAGAGCGCCAACACGCCGAAGCTCCTCATTCACTTGGGTCAAGATTGGTCTCTTCTGCATCCTCCCCCTCTCTCTCCCTGCATCCTCCCCTTCTCTCCCCCTCTCTCCCCCTCTCTCCCCCTCTCTCTCCCTGCATCCTCCCCCTCCTCCCCCCTCTCTCCCTGCATCCTCCCCTTCTCTCCCCCTCTCTCCCTGCATCCTCCCCTTCTCTCCCCCTCTCTCCCCCTCTCTCTCCCTGCATCCTCCCCTTCTCTCCCCCTCTCTCCCCCTCTCTCTCCCTGCATCCTCCCCTTCTCTCCCCCTCCTCCCCCCTCTCTCCCTGCATCCTTCCCCTCCTCCCCCCTCTCTCCCTGCATCCTTCCCCTCCTCCCCCCCTCTCTCCCTGCATCCTCCCCTTCTCTCCCCCTCTCTCTCCCTGCATCCTCCCCTTCTCTCTCCCTCTCTCTCCCTGCATCCTCCCCCTCCTCCCCCTCTCTCTCCCTGCATCCTCCCCTTCTCTCCCCCTCTCTCTCCCTGCATCCTCCCCCTCCTCCCCCCTCTCTCCCTGCATCCTTCCCCTCCTCCCCCTCTCTCTCCCTGCATCCTCCCCTTCTCTCCCCCTCTCTCACCCTGCATCCTCCCCTTCTCTCTCCCTCTCTCTCCCTGCATCCTCCCCCTCCTCCCCCTCTCTCTCCCTGCATCCTCCCCTTCTCTCCCCCTCTCTCTCCCTGCATCCTCCCCTTCTCTCCCCCTCTCTCACCCTGCATCCTCCCCTTCTCTCCCCCTCTCTCTCCCTGCATCCTCCCCTTCTCTCTCCCTCTCTCTCCCTGCATCCTCCCCCTCCTCCCCCTCTCTCTCCCTGCATCCTCCCCTTCTCTCCCCCTCTCTCTCCCTGCATCCTCCCCCTCCTCCCCCCTCTCTCCCTGCATCCTTCCCCTCCTCCCCCTCTCTCTCCCTGCATCCTCCCCTTCTCTCCCCCTCTCTCACCCTGCATCCTCCCCTTCTCTCTCCCTCTCTCTCCCTGCATCCTCCCCCTCCTCCCCCTCTCTCTCCCTGCATCCTCCCCTTCTCTCCCCCTCTCTCTCCCTGCATCCTCCCCTTCTCTCCCCCTCTCTCACCCTGCATCCTCCCCTTCTCTCCCCCTCTCTCACCCTGCATCCTCCCCTTCTCTCTCCCTCTCTCTCCCTGCATCCTCCCCTTCTCTCCCCCTCTCTCTCCCTGCATCCTCCCCCCTCCTCCCCCTCCCACCTGCTCAGCATGGAGCCGTGTTAAAGTGATCCCCTCTATTGTCTGCTGACGCTCACAATCCAACAAAGCGGGTTTCACTTACCATGAGATGAAGAGATTATGAGCTCAAACATCACTTTAGTTATGGGTCACTAGATTACAGTTATAATCTGCTGCCCCCCCAAACTGCACCATCACCCTGATGAAGGGGATCAGGTCTGACACAGATGTCTGTGTTTGATCTTCGGGGTGCAGAGAAACCTGTCGAAGGATTGACTGAGAGGACACAGCTGTGAGGAACGTTGTGAAGAGTTTCAGAAACACACTGAGCTACATGAACACGGACTCTGAGCTGTCGTTCAGTAAACGTTTGCTCTCCCTGCTGCAGTGTTCGACAGTTTGCTTCTTATATTCATATTAAAAGAATAATACACAATAATAACAACAAAGCAAGAGTCGAAGAGGAAAGAGAACGCCATTATAAAAAGTTATGGAAGAAGCAGGTCTTATTACCTTACCTTTCATCTCCAAAGTCCTTGAAAATATAGTCTCTTCTCAACTCCACGCCCATCTCACCCACAACAGCCTCTACGAGCCTTTTCAATCTGGTTTCCGTCCCCGTCACAGCACCGAAACCGCCCTCATCAAAATCACCAACGATCTCCTCACTGCAGCTGACACCGGTTCACTCTCCATCCTCATCCTCCTTGACCTGAGTGCGGCCTTCGACACTATCTCCCACCCCATCCTCCTCAGTAGACTCTCCTCCATTGGCATCACTCACACCCCCCTTCACTGGTTCCGCTCCTACCTCACAGGCCGCACCCAGTTCATTCAGCTCAAGTCCTTCACATCCGTCCCCTCCCCAGTCACTACAGGTGTGCCCCAGGGCTCTGTCCTGGGGCCCCTCCTCTTCATCACTTACCTCCTCCCCCTCGGCCATATCCTCCGCAAATTTAACATTAATTTCCACTGCTTCGCGGATGACACCCAGCTCTACCTCTCCTGCAAACCAAATTCCACACTCCCACCCCCCTCCCTCTCCTCCTGCCTTTCTGAAATAAAATCCTGGTTCACCTCAAACTTTCTAAAATTAAACAGCAATAAAACCGAAATCCTTCTCATCGGCACCAAATCCACCTTATCTAAAGTTGACAGTTTCTCACTCTCCATTGACGACACCCCTGTTTCCCCCTCCCCTCAGGTTAAGAGTCTGGGTGTCATCCTCGACAGTACTCTTTCTTTCCAATCACACATCAATAACGTCACCCGGTCCGCTTACTTTCACTTACGTAATATCAACCGTCTCCGCCCCTCCCTCACTCCCCACACCTCTGCCATTCTTGTCCACAGCCTCGTCACCTCCCGCCTCGATTACTGCAACTCCCTTCTCTTCGGCCTCCCCCAGAAAGCCCTCCATAAACTTCAGCTTGTCCAGAACTCTGCCGCCCGGATCATCACCAGAACACCTTCTTCCCACCACATCACCCCCATCCTACAGCAACTCCACCGGCTCCCAATCAACCAACGGATCACCTACAAAATCCTTCTGTATACTTTCAAATCTATTCACAACCTCGCCCCTCCTTACCTCTCCGACCTCCTGCACATTGCCACTCCATTTCGCACCCTCCGGTCTCCATCCACCTCACCGTACTCCCTGCCCGCCTCAGCACCATGGGGGGCAGAGCTTTCAGCCGCTCTGCTCCCCAGCTCTGGAATTCTCTCCCACCTGACCTCCGAAATTGTACCACCCTCCCCATCTTTAAATCTAATCTCAAAACTCATCTGTTCCGCCTCACCTACTCTCCCCAACTCTCAGCACAGTCCCTCACCCACTCTTAATTATTTCATCTGGTTTGTTTTACTCTTGTTTGTGTTTTCTTGATGGTACAGCGACCTTGAGTGTCCTGAAAGGCGCTTCTCAATAAAATGTATTATTATTATTATTATTGGTTTGAAAGAGGACAGAGATGTAGCAGTCAGAGCCTCCGACACGTCGGCTGTTTGATAATGATCTATGAACACATGAACATTATTAAAAATGAGAATGAGGTTGAATCTGCAGACCAGTGAGGGTTAGCAAAGGCTCAGTTATCAACTAGCCGTGTTAGCAACTAGCATCAGTAAAACTTGGCTAATATGACATTAAGTACCTTTAAGTAAACCACTGATCAAGACATAAGCAACCTGTCAATCACAGGTAGCCCCGCCCTAACCCCTCCCCTCTTCCTGGTCTGGAGCATCAGAGACTAAATGAACATCATGCTTCGCTGAAGAAGATTTGAAACTAGAGACTGAGACCATAAACTCTTTAGGAACATGTTTACTGAGGGAATACATCAGGAGAGGAGGAGGAGCATGTTCTCATAGACTTCTATAGGATCAGACTGCTTTTTAAACCAGAGGAGTCGCCCCCTGCTGGACATTAGAGAGAAGGCAGGTTTTAGACATGTCACTCCACAATTCAAGTTTTAAATGTTCAGAAAATGTGTGACGAACATTTCATGACATGTTTTATATATACAGCATGTATATATGTATATATACTGTATATATATTTTCATATATACATACATACACATACTGTATTTACATTGTAGTTTATAAAGTTCCACAACCATTTTCGTTGCGTCTTCATGCATGCAGTCACAGACGGACTGAAACGTGCTTCACAGACGTCTCAGGTTCAGGTTCAACACTCGGACATGTCTGACACACACAGGACGGCCTCGTGTGCTCCCTCGTGTGCTCTCTGTCACACAGAAATCAAGCAGACACCATGTGACTCTCTCAGGTGGCAGGTTGGATGAAGTGTGAACGCTGGTGTTCAAAGAAACGTCCACACACAGACTTTTCCCTCCAAACGAAGAGAAGCATCCTGATTGGATCCTCAGTGAACCAGATAATCCAATCGAAAAAGCACATTGGATAAACATTACACAGAGCAGCTTTAAGACCCTTTAAATGACAAGCTTCCTGAGGGTCAAAGGTCAATAAAGATCACGTTTTAATATAGAATTTTTGGGATAAGAGAAGAAACAACCATCTGTGCCAGTAAGACACAGAGACACACAGACACACACATACACACACACACACACACACACACACACACACACACACACACACACAGATACACAGAGACACACACACACATACACACACACACACACACACACACACACACACACAGACACACACATACACACACACACACACACAGATACACAGAGACACACACACACACACACACACACACACACATACACACACACACACACACACACAGATACACAGAGACACAGAGACACACACACACACACACACATACACACACACACACACACACACACATACACACACACACACACACAGATACACAGAGACACAGAGACACACACACACACACACATACACACACACACACACACACACACAGATACACAGCGACACACACACACACACACACACACATACACACACACACAGAGACACACACACACACACACACACACACACACACACACACACACACACACACACACACACACCTTACCCAGATATCAGCCTTGGTGGTGATGGTTAATCATCTCTGGCGAGCGATATGAGAGAGTCGTGTACCTGAGAGACAACAAGAAGTGGTCATCAGCAGGTCAAAGGTCAAAGGACTCAGTGACACAGGAGGAAGAGTTTTTACACTCAGTCAAAGTTTAATGAATTCTCACATTAAAAATGACAACACGATGTTTGTACTCAGGTGTAACTTTACCTTCATGAGATAAGGGTGAGAACACCACAATGACAGACACACACACACACACACACACCTACACACACACACACACACACACAGATACACAGAGACACAGAGACACACACACACACACACACACAGACACAGATACACAGAGACACACACACACACACACACACACACACACACAGACAGGTTCAAGAACACACAAACAACATACCTCATACCTGCTCTTCATCTCTTAGTTATCATACAAACAGTTTGTGTGTCTCTCACCTGTACTGTCCCTCGTGGCTCCCTGTAGCTTTAACAGCAGGTCTCAGGTGCTTTATCGTCTCACCTTTGTACCTGCCAGTTATTTAACTCTACTTAACTTTCCTCGTGTAACACTGTATCTCCACATTGAAGAGCTGCTTTGCTCAGTGTCAGGCTAATGTCAGAAATAACTGTATAACCTTTAATATGTGTGTCAGCAGATCGATCCAGAGAGAGAACATGAGCCCCGCCCCTGCAGGTGTGATTGATGAGGGACAGGTGTGAAGGTCTGGACCTCAGGTGTCTTTCACTCAGTGATTCTTTGCGTGCTGATTAAACTGTGAAGTGTGAGGCCACATTAGCTTTTCTCCCTCTGATTTATCACCGCTCCCCTTGACTGTGTCGGCGAGCTGCAGACACGAGGGCGTGATTCATCGCCTCTGATTCATTGAAGTTTCTGAATAAACATCGCAGGAAGTTTCATTAGTGTCCTCAAAGGTTGAACAAAAATGAAACCTGTGCTGGAGGGAAGCTCTGCAGCACTTTGTGTGTAAATATCTCGGACGTGTCAAGGGTAAAGGCACCTGTAAGAGCGGAGGATGGACTTCGTTTATCAGCAGAGGAAGTTTCTCTTTGCCTCATGTCACGATGGATTCAAACACGTTTATCCAGAAAATACAGGGACACTTCGCTGGTCTCTTTTTGTGCCATCCACAAACAACTCTTTATTGAATGTGCATCATAAACTGTCTTTCATTCTGAAGTCATGAACTCATATTCTCACTGGCACCATGGTTTGTTTCCTAAATGAAGCTGTTTCTGTGTTGCATGCTGAAGGGTGAAAAGGAGCTAAACAGATGCTTTCTTTGACAGGTGATGACCTGAGATGAGAGCGTGTTCCCTTAAACCTGAGATGATCCTGGACGTCCGTCTGTCAGTCATCAGCTTTAGAAAGTGAGATCCTCCTGTTTGACACCTCATTGTCTTATTAATGTTTCCTCACTCAGGCCGACGCTGAACTCTGTCTCCGTCTTTGATTCAGGGCGTGTTCACATGTGTTCATGAAGCTGCAGCAGCTCTGCAGTCATCAGAAGCTGTTTGTATTCATCTTATTTAATCTGTCTGTACAGTGAGGCTGTATGAAGACTTCCCATCAGCGAGCTGGAGATGTTAATTAAGGCTAAAAACGAGAGGCGTTTTGTGCTGCTCACTTTGACAGTGCATGTATGAGAAGTGAAGTGTGTGTCCATATGAAGCAGCTCATCCCGCCTGAAATTCAGCTCAGGGACAGTCCTCGGCTGACGTGCGGCTGGTGTGGAAACAGCAGCTATTAATTCCATCATTAGCTTCTCTTTGTGCAGCTCTGCTAGCACAGAAGGCTCCTTTAATTAAATCAGCGAGGAGCACAACAACAGTCGCCATAAGGCCTTTATTTGTCTGTACGCGGAGCCTGCGGCCGCGTCCGTCCACGCTCACAGTCTCGGGGTTGTGGGGCATATTTTCACATTAAGCTGGAGGAAGAAACAGCTCCTCCTCATCACCACGGATCTGAGCACAGCTGCCACTGATTCACTGTGAGAGGACAGCAGTGTTTGTGCAGGCTGCAGATCTGCAGCTATGTGCAATATTTAAAGTGCAAAGGAAGCAGTTAATAATAATACTTTTAATAAGCATTGTTCTTATATTGATACACAGAGTGGTAAACCAGAGGAGAAGAAAACAGGAACAGCAGCAAATTGATCAAAAGTCGCTGTAGAGAGCTGAAGAGGAAAATCTGATGAAACAAAAGTGTAACTTATAAAACAAAGAAAATATTATTTTATACATAAGTTCATATTTAGTCTCTGACCAGACAACAGACTTTATCTACATTTTACAGACATACAGAACTCTAGAGCAGCAGCTCCTGAGAGCTTAAATCAGTGTTTTTCTGAATGGAGTCTGGTGTGTCTGCAGAGAGCGATGTAACGTCTGTGTGTGGTTAAAACAATCATCTTCCTCTGTAACAGAAAGGTCTATCTCTGTAGGGATCCTTTCTGTCATGTTGTCACACACACAGAATAACAATCTGAGCCTGTCAGTGGAAACAACAAGAACTTTTAGTGGATGACCTTTGACCCATCAAGGATTATGTTGCAGCCATTACAGCCTGTTTCACTGCTGCAGGATGAACACATCGACTGTAGACTTTCTAAAATTAATGAAAAAACATGTGATGATCGTGGGATGACCGCTTGGTTTGGATTGTAGCCCTGCACTGTTTCATGGTCAAACTAAAAATAAAGGTGTGATGTTCCTTTAAATTATGCATGCTGCTCTTGACCATGCGGTCTGAATTTTCTAGGCCAAACACCCGGCTCTCTGTGGGCGGTGACCCCTCCACCCCCTGCTTTGTGTTGCTACCTTGCGTGCGGGGGTAAATACCTCCGCACCTGCATGTTGCACTGATTTCACCCAGCCCCGACAGATGGTCCTCACCCTTCACTGAACACACACTCCGGCACCTGGGACACCGGGGAAATCCTCCGTGCTCTCGCCACTCTGTCAGCGAGCACATGCACACGTTATCAACACAGATGAATCGGCATGTGTGCAGGCATGCGCGTCTGCAGGCATGCACGGGCAAACATACATGCAGCGAGGAGCGGGCGCGAACAGGCGAAGGATTCTCGTGTCCTCGTATAAACACAAACTCAGTGAAGTGTGAAGATTTAAACATGAAGAGCTACTTAAACGTACAGAGCAGTTTTCACACCACAGCTAATTCATGAATATGAAAAGGACTAATTCTTTCATTCACTTTAAAAGAAGGATATCATGGGTGTATTTTGATTCTTCACAGCAGGACTGCTGTTTATGTTATTCCTATTATTTATTTGTATGTTGGCACATGTTGTCACAGGAAAGGGTCAAACACAGAAGTTTAAACTCTGTATTGTTGCTCGCTGTAGCATTAAAGCAGAACACAGTTACTTATAAACATGAACTCTATTTCTACATGTTTAGGCTCTCAGTGACTCACAGGAACAAACAGTGTCTGAATGTCTCCAGTAGATGTGTTCAGCCTGCAGCAGTGAAACAGGCTGTAATGGCTGCAACATAATCCTTGATGGGTCAAAGGTCATCCACTAAAAGTTCTTGTTGTTTCCACTGACAGGCTCAGATTGTTATTCTAAGTGTGTGACAACATGACAGAAAGGATCCCTACAGAGATAGACCTTTTTGTTACAGAGGAAGATGATTGTTTTAACCACACACAGACGTTACATCGCTCTCTGCACACACACCAGACTCCATTCAGAAAAACACTGATTTAAGCTCTCAGGAGCTGCTGGTGTACGGCTGCCTCGATCAGTTAGTCTGTAAACGGTGAGCTCAGACCCAGCAGGGTGTTTGTAGAACATAAAAGAAAGTAACCGATGGAGGCAGCGGGGGAACAGCTTAATAGAGAGACACTAGGTGACGTCACAGTGGCTCCATGAACACTTTCCACAATGTTGGAAGCAAACGGTGTGAAGTATCACAGTTTGCTGCTTCATTGAACTAAGGGCTTTATCCTACCCCTGAAACAGTGAGTCCATGTTTGGCCTCATTGAGGTTATTTCAGTTGACAATCATCGACTTTTTGTTGTTGCTCTTTTTTGTCACATTTCCATAAACCACTTGTCCTTTGTGATGTGCCTTTATTCTATTTCCTCCTTTTAGTTTGCCTCCATGTTTGTGTCTTGGTGTACGTTAACAGAAGTCTAATAAATCCGTCCTCAGATCAGATCATCCATCACAGGGAAGCTGCACTATACATGTCTGGTCCGGCTCAGAGCAACAGCACAGCGACGGTATGCCATCAATATACATAACACATGCTCGGAGCATAAAGCCATTAATTGTGCTGCATTATTTATGATGCGTCTGCGTCAGTGAGGACTCTGGACGATGAAATACACACAGCTTAGAGCCCTGCAGGCTGCCGTACATAATTCTTTGTGATGAATAGTTGTACAGATGTTTGCATGTTCTGTCTGCAGACTGCAGCACAAAAACCACCCTCTCACTGTAATCCTGCATGTAGGCAGGGCGGGGGCATCAAATTAAACAGATATGCTTATCTAAACTATTTATTAAAGAAGCATATCCCAGATATAATCCTAATATGTTATCAGGAGCCGGGGGATTTCAGAGGGACGTGCAGCGCAGAGATCCAGGTGTACGCGCTCTTAAGTCTGGGATTAGCACAAAGGTTATTGTAATTTTTTAAATAACACAAAAGCAGATTTCATTATTAAAAGGCTGAAGGACCATCTGGGAGCAGACTCTGTGCTGTACCTCCAAACAACAATTATTAATATTGTTGTTTTTCATCCGCTCGGAGCAGCAGGTCGCTTTAAACCAAAGCATTTACACAAGTACATTATATGTGATCATGTAGTGCAGCATGAGGACACCACGGCCTGCACCGGCAGATTAACAGACTGACTTCCATCACAGTCACATCTTTCACTGTGTACAATCAGTTTACTGTACAGAGGGAGGATTAACCTGTGCAGAGGGCACCCCAGTTCACACACCACGATGTGGATTGTATTGGACCGTTTGAACTGGTTTAACCTGGATTTACATCCGCCGTCCTCTCCTGCAGCAGAAAAATGTACTGCATGTAAACCAGTGCAGCTGTTCACTTGAAATGTCACTGATGTACCGTGGACGACAAGCGCAAACCTGCTGCAACGGCCCAAAGGATTTACATCGAGAGAAACACGATGCAAAAGTCCAAAAACAAAGACAACGGAAACAACCTGCAAATAAAAAAACGTGCTGAAAGACATAATGAACAGGAAACACGCTGCAAATACACAAACAAGGCAAAGTCAGAAACACGAGAAACACAAGAAAGAAAACGCTCCAGGCATGACGACGGAAGAGCTCCAGGCCTGTAGGGGGCGCTCAGTGGAAGAAAGAGGGAGAGAAAATCGGTCCACATCACGATAGACGGCGCCAGCGGAGCGGAGAGCCTGCACCACTGACACAACGTAATAGCATGTACAAAACATCGGCCCGCTTTAGACCATGAATGGTCTCTGATGGACAGAAAGCTTTGCTTAAGGAACCGCTGCTGAGTGTAGCTTCCATTAGCTACAGAGCTCAGTTAGCCGTGCAGCTAGCGCTACTGTTTCTTGTATGTTTAAAAAATAAAAGCTCATAGCAGCACAGATTTTGAATGAATGTGTAAAAGGAGGCAGGACACATTAACCCTGATGTGAAGCAGCCCCACACACTCCACACAGAGAGAGGGTCACAATGTGCTGACAGAAACAGACTCTCTGTTTGGGGCTCTGCTCGTCAGACTCTCTGTGCAGCCTCATGTGACACCAGCCGCCTCCTCTCTGAACTCTGCTTGCAGCTTTCTGTGACAGGTACGCCAACCGGCATCAACACGTTCAGACACAACAGCCGCGACTCTCGGCCCCGAGCTTCATCCGCCCTGACGCAGATTTTCTGTTTGTTGCCCGAGGGATTACAGCCCCGACGGGACGAAGGCACAAGCATAATGTTTGGTGCTGGAGCTGCTTCTGTGTCTGTGGCCGAGCAGGGAGAGGAGGAGCGGGGGCTTCCTGTTATCTTTTTGCTGATGTGTTTTTGCAGATATTTCTCCAGCAGACGGGACGTTATCTCCCTGGATTTATAAAACATGAAGCCTGTTGATGACAACTAAGTGCTGCTTTAGTTCTTCACTCTTCAGTCTCACTTTTTCTGAATCACCAGTTACCTTTAATTTACTGTATCTCTCAGGGTCACTATTTACATACTACAACCAGCACCCTGTTGAGATTAATTCCCATCATGCACCTGGTGGACATCTAGAAGAAGAGAAACAAACAATGGAGCAGAAACAGAAGCAGCTTTTGTCCACAGCTGATCTTCTGTGTGTGCAGAGGTTTCTGTTACCTGCACTGATCGAGGCCTTAAAGTTAGCTGGGTTAGCATTAGAGCTAGCGGGTCGCTGGTGAATAAAGAAATAACTTGTTCATTTATTAATTGACCTGGAAGAAGTTTGGTCATCAGTCAATGCACAAGTTCAGGCAGAATCGGCATCAGGAAGGAATAAATGGTACCAGACCATCTCTCTTGTTAGCTTCATGTCTGTGTTGCTCAAGGACACGTCGTCAGGACTGTTAGCCTTTAGTGCGTATCAGGCCGTGACCTTCTGCCAGGACACTCTTCAACCATCAGACCGACCTGCCACCTCCCCACATGTTCAAACCCCCAACCGCTCGTTTCAGCACGGCGCGCAGACTGTTGGTATTTACAGCTGATGAGCACGCTCAGTGGGGGCCGTGCGTTGATGTATGTGGAGCGTCACAGTCATGCTTTAGCGCGGGTAAATTCAGAGGAACCGCACAGTCGGGGCTCTGCAGCTGCAGTGTTGTTTAGAGGAGGAGGAGGAGGCAGAAGGTCAGAGCCTCCACACACAACACAGTGAGAGGAAGACACACTGTGACTGTGACTGACTGCACATCACTGAGACATTTACAGGACAAGAGGGGACGTAGAAGAAGGTCTGCCTGATAAACGTTGAAATAAAAAGTCAACTTTGGTTTAATCATTTTACCCACAGCGAGACGCGTTCCCTGAACACCACACGTCCCCTTCATGTTAACCACGTGTTCCAAGACGAACCTCCGTTTGCATCAGTGTGGTACGCCACGAAGCACCTGTTGTCTGTGTGTGTTGGATATCTGTTATCTATTGTACTTTTCTATGATGTCATTATAACTGCTGTTTGAGGATGTACTGCTGTGACGTCAGAGTTTCAGTTAGCGACTCTCAGAACGAACGTCAGTGACTGTGACAGAGGGAGAGTTCTTCTTCGTTGGTATGAAATCAGAATAAATTCTCACCATGACGAGTGTGTGCTGTCTGTGTTCACGGAGAGAAGCTGTTTGATAACTCCTCTCTTTAACGCTGAAGTGTACATCTTAATTAAACTGTGCCTGTTGTCTCTGTATGTACTATAGACGGGCTGCAGAGACATGTTGATCAGGTGTGTCAGGTCGCACCTGTCCTGTTCACAGTGCCAACACTGTCTGACTTCATCTCCTCACTAAATCATTTGTTGAATCAGATGGTTTCACTTCACAAACACTACAGCTGCTCCATCAGCTGCTGCAGTTCACATACAGAAGAAGTTAGCATTAGCGTTATTAGCATTAGCATGGGCTTTTCCTGCCTTTGTAAGGTGGGATACCACCTGTCATGGGTCAGCACCTGTCACCTTCTTCAGGTCCACTTTTCTAAGCGCCTGTTCCTCCTCTTTTGTTCCTTCATAGGCTGTAAAGAAGTGGTCTCTATGACGGTGTGTGGACTATTACTTTGAAGCACTTTGGCCGTCGCCATCTAGGTTTCTTTTATCCAGAAGTGACCATATTTGGACGAGAGGTTGGAGCTGGAGAGCAAGGGGCAAGCAAACACTCAGTTATCAGCTAAGGCTAATGCTAGCTTGTTTGCAAGGTCCTTCTGTTATTCACCATATCTGTGATCTTAATAAGGAGGCTAAAAAAGAAACTCTTCAGGTCGCTGTGATAGAGACCTGTCAATCACAGGTAGCCCCGCCCCTGAACCCTCCCCTCTTCCTGGTCTGTGTGACTCTCAACGGGAGCATCAGTGACTAAATGAACATCATGCTGTGTTGAAGAAGACTTGAGACTAGAGACTGAGACCATAAAGTCATTAGGAACATGTTTACTGAGGGAATACATCAGGAGAGGAGGAGGAGCATGTTCTCATAGACTTCTATAGGATCACACTGCTTTTTAAACCAGTGGAAGAAAGTAAGATAAGATAAGAGAATCCTTCATTGATCCTGAGGGGCAAATTCAGGTGTTGCAGCAGCACAAAAAAAATAAGAATAGATAAAAAGATTAAATAAGAAGCAGGAGTAAGTGACCAGTTAAAGTTACATGGTGTGCAGGATGAGGTAATACAGTGTGAGCTCTAATGTGCTCTAACATGGAACAATAGAAGGTGCAGTATTAAAGTGCGTCAGTAATATAACGGTAAGAACGGAATTAAAATACAGTAACGTGTAATATGATCTAGTATACAGTAACAATATCGTAATAATGTCCATTATGAACATATAAGTAGAAAAGAATAATCAGTCAGTGTCACTACAGAACAGAAGGTCAAAGTTCAAGGTGAACAGTTAAAGTCAGGTGTTGTTGGATCTTTTCAAATCTATAGACGCTCCTCACAAGTGCGTGCATGTGCATGTGCATGTGCGTGTGTGTGTGTGTGTGTGTGTGTGTGTGTGTGTGTGTGTGTGTGTGTCCCTGTCCGGGCCCTCCTCCTTGCTCTTCACAGATCACTAGCAGTCCTCCAGCCCCGGCCCCCGTCCTGATGATGTAATTATTTCCCAGCGGCACCTGGGAGCCTCGGCCGCCATTCGGAGGCATCGCTCACAGCCAAGTATGCAGATGTTTCTAATTGCTTTCCATTACCAAGAATAACAGCTGTTTATATCTATCAGCAAATAATTCACAAGAGTTCCAGACTGTTAGGATAACATATCCCACCTGGTCACCATCACCGGTTGTCAACAGACGAGCGCGGCGTCTGCCAGGCCTCTTGTTTACCGACTCCCCCGATAAGCTCGGCTCAGAGTCACCTTCAGCCATCTTGTCTGCACCTCCTAGGACTCCCTGTGTTCTCTTACAGCTCAGTCTTTTATCATCATCACTAAGAGGGAGGAACAATTACATTCTGTTCTTGTTCTGTTGCTCTGCACTGTTAATATGCCCAAAGAGGACGGAGTCATTTTACCCACAAAGCTCCAAAGACCCTGCGTGGATTCAGAGACGTATGAAAACGACCCTTGTTGCTAAATGCCTTTTGAAGCCTTGACTTTGACATTATGGACGTCACTATCTTGTTTATTTTTGGAGCCAGAAGTGACCATATTTGGACGAGAGGGTGGAGCTGGAGAGGAGCGTGAGGAGCATGTACAGGTGTTTTAGTAACAGTCAGCAGCTGGTTCCACGTCTTTGCTCTGTGCCTCTTCTCTTACAGCGAGCCATTGAGTCGAGCAGACCCTGCGCGTGTCCACAGAGCTGTTTTATCTCTGAAGTGATGACTTCGTCACACGCTGCTTTAAATATTATCGGCCTGCAGCTCCTCTTCCTTCTCTTTCATGGGGCATCAACCTTCATTTAGTCCAGCAGTGAAACCAGGGGAGCTCATCATTGTTCCTCCCTCTCACTTTAACAACTGAAGATCTACAGTGTCTCTCTTTGTGCTCCGATCAGGTCGTCAAACACTGATCTGTGGAGCATGCACCTGTGAGTTTAACCTTTATCACAGTTATCCTGCATGCCTATTTTCTCTGTACACTGACAGCTGAAGACAAACCTCTGTCTCTGCTGGGTGAATGTTTCATACGCTGCAGTGATCAGTGTTCAGGGTCCACGCAGTGTTTCCTTTAACTGCAGCGTTTCAGTCGTGCACAGTGACCCGACTCACAGCAGCCAGGAGCCCACTCGTACAAACAAACTGCTTCAGAACATCAGAGATCAAAGCTCAGGTGCTTTCACACCTGATTCATCATTTCAATGACATGATGATGCTAATGTTTTCTGGCTGCTGCACCTTTCTCCACCTCTGCTTCTCCACCTCTGCTTCTCCACTTCAGCTTCTCCACCTCTGCTTCTCAACCTCTGCTTCTCCGCCTCTGCTTCTCCACTTCTGCTTCTCCACCTCTGCTTCTCCACTTCAGCTTCTCCACCTCTGCTTCTCCACCTCTGCTTCTCCACCTCTGCTTCTCCACTTCAGCTTCTCCACCTCTGCTTCTCCACCTCTGCTTCTCCACTTCAGCTTCTCCACCTCTGCTTCTCCGCCTCTGCTTCTCCACTTCAGCTTCTCCACCTCTGCTTCTCCACCTCTGCTTCTCCACTTCAGCTTCTCCACCTCTGCTTCTCCACCTCTGCTTCTCCGCCTCTGCTTCTCCACTTCAGCTTCTCCACCTCTGCTTCTCCACCTCTGCTTCTCCACTTCAGCTTCTCCACCTCTGCTTCTCCACCTCTGCTTCTCCACCTCTGCTTCTCCACTTCAGCTTCTCCACCTCTGCTTCTCCACCTCTGCTTCTCCACTTCAGCTTCTCCACCTCTGCTTCTCCACCTCTGCTTCTCCACTTCAGCTTCTCCACCTCTGCTTCTCCACCTCTGCTTCTCCACTTCAGCTTCTCCACCTCTGCTTCTCCACCTCTGCTTCTCCACTTCAGCTTCTCCACCTCTGCTTCTCCGCCTCTGCTTCTCCACTTCAGCTTCTCCACCTCTGCTTCTCCACCTCTGCTTCTCCACTTCAGCTTCTCCACCTCTGCTTCTCCACCTCTGCTTCTCCACCTCTGCTTCTCCACTTCATCTTCTCCACCTCAGCTTCTCCACCTGAGGTTCTCCACTTCAGCTTCTCCACCTCTGCTTCTCCACCTGTGCTTCTCCACTTCAGCTTCTCCACCTCTGCTTCTCCACCTCTGCTTCTCCACTTCAGCTTCTCCACCTCTGCTTCTCCACCTCTGCTTCTCCACTTCAGCTTCTCCACCTCTGCTTCTCCACCTCTGCTTCTCCACTTCAGCTTCTCCACCTCTGCTTCTCCGCCTCTGCTTCTCCACTTCAGCTTCTCCACCTCTGCTTCTCCACTTCATCTTCTCCACCTCAGCTTCTCCACCTGAGGTTCTCCACTTCAGCTTCTCCACCTCTGCTTCTCCACCTGTGCTTCTCCACTTCAGCTTCTCCACCTCTGCTTCTCCACCTCTGCTTCTCCACTTCAGCTTCTCCACCTCTGCTTCTCCACCTCTGCTTCTCCACTTCAGCTTCTCCACCTCTGCTTCTCCACTTCAGCTTCTCCACCGCTGCTTCTCCACCTCTGCTTCTCCACTTCAGCTTCTCCACCTCTGCTTCTCCACCTCTGCTTCTCCACTTCAGCTTCTCCACCTCTGCTTCTCCACCTCTGCTTCTCCACCTCTGCTTCTCCACTTCAGCTTCTCCACCTCTGCTTCTCCACCTCTGCTTCTCCACTTCAGCTTCTCCACCTCTGCTTCTCCACCTCTGCTTCTCCACTTCAGCTTCTCCACCTCTGCTTCTCCACCTCTGCTTCTCCACTTCAGCTTCTCCACCTCTGCTTCTCCACCTCTGCTTCTCCACCTCTGCTTCTCCACTTCAGCTTCTCCACCTCTGCTTCTCCACCTCTGCTTCTCCACTTCAGCTTCTCCACCTCTGCTTCTCCACCTCTGCTTCTCCACTTCAGCTTCTCCACCTCTGCTTCTCCACCTCTGCTTCTCCACCTTCAGCTTCTCCACCTCTGCTTCTCCACCTCTGCTTCTCCACTTCAGCTTCTCCACCTCTGCTTCTCCACTTCAGCTTCTCCACCTCTGCTTCTCCACTTCAGCTTCTCCACCTCTGCTTCTCCACCTCTGCTTCTCCACTTCAGCTTCTCCATCTCTGCTTCTCCACTTCAGCTTCTCCACTTCAGCTTCTCCACCTCTGCTTCTCCACCTCTGCTTCTCCACTTCAGCTTCTCCACCTCTGCTTCTCCACCTCTGCTTCTCCACCTCTGCTTCTCCACTTCATCTTCTCCACTTCAGCTTCTCCACCTCTGCTTCTCCACCTCTGCTTCTCCACTTCGGCTTCTCCACCTCGGCTTCTCCACCTCAGCTTCTCCACCTGAGGTTCTCCACTTCATCTTCTCCGCCTCTGCTTCTCCACTTCAGCTTCTCCACCTCTGCTTCTCCACCTCTGCTTCTCCACCTGAGGTTCTCCACTTCATCTTCTCCACCTCTGCTTCTCCACCTGAGCTTCTCCACCTCGGCTTCTCCACCTCTGCTTCTCCACCTGAGGTTCTCCACTTCAGCTTCTCCGCCTCTGCTTCTCCACTTCAGCTTCTCCACCTGTGCTTCTCCACCTCTGCTTCTCCACTTCAGCTTCTCCACCTCTGCTTCTCCACCTGAGGTTCTCCACTTCATCTTCTCCACCTCGGCTTCTCCACCTGAGCTTCTCCACCTGAGCTTCTCCACCTCAGCTTCTCCACCTGAGGTTCTCCACTTCATCTTCTCCACCTCAGCTTCTCCACCTGAGGTTCTCCACTTCATCTTCTCCACCTGAGCTTCTCCACCTCGGACTTCAGGCCAGCTGTTCAGCAGATGTTGGTGCGTGGAACGTTGGCGGCTGGTCGACTGAACGTTCCGGATGTGTCCGGAGTTTGTTTTTCGTGCTAGCTCATTGTAGCTGCGTCTGAAAGGAACACACTTGATCTTCAGGAGCCTTGACTTTGACTAGACTCTGGTACATCTAGTTGAAGTTGTTCAAGAAGTGATGGTAAACTTTATGTTGTTTTGTTTCATCTTTGTGTCCTTGTTATTTCCCTCTCTGGTGTTTGCCGTTTAATCCGAGGGACGCATCCTTTATTTCTCAGGTCAGCCATGATGCAGTTTGCTGCTCGTCTAAACTACCCAGTTTGTTGACAAATGGAAGTTAGTGTGTCACAGAATTTGCATCACTTCCTGGTTATCAGAGGACTCTTCCTTGGAAATGAATGTATGTTTAGCACAGCAGGTGTAGAAGCGGAGACGTGTTAAAGAACATATTTCCTCGTCAGACTGTCACAGATGATCACATTAGACGTAACATGCTGACTGGACTGAACGCTGCGGCCTCTCCTCTAATGAAGTCTGCCTTTCAAGCCTCGTTCCGGTCCTCCCTGTGTGTCTGCGAGGCCCGTTGTTGTGTGTGTGCTCTGTCTGACACGCTGGCTGCTGGGAGTGAGCCATCTGACGGGGAGTGACTGCCAACAAGAGCAGAATGTCATTATGAGTGGAGCTGCTGCGGGCCTGCCACCATCACAGGGAATTCATCACCACAAGTGATGATGATAATGGACTCTGCTGCAAATGACTTTGGATGAGCAGTGAGTTTGGCAGCAGGCGCTCGGTCTGACTGGATGTTTGTGTCCGTACCTCAGAAACAGGAAGAAGGCATCCAGAGTCCCAGCTGGGCGAGCGAGGCCCAGTGAGGGAGGAACTGACTGCCTGTACATGTACTGTTTGTGCTGATTGGACCTCTGAACACCGACTGACACAAACCAGATACAAACATGGTGAGAGTTTACCCGTCCACTAGTTAGCCCTGTGGGTAGTTTAAGCCAGTAGATGATTAGATGTTTGCAGTGTATGAAATGTAATTGTTTAAATATATTTTGGAATGCTTCCAGTGCTGAGTCATCAGAAACACAGTTAACACTGATCTACATCAAAGAGAAATACCAAACAGCAGTAATGGGCCTCCATCCATCCATCCATTATCTTCCTCTTATCCGGGGTCGGGTTATGATGGCTCAGCAAGGTGACCCAGCCGTCCCTCTCCCCAACAACATTTTCCAGTTCCGCCTGGGGGATCCAGAGGCGTTCCCAGGCCAGACGGGACATATAATCCCTCCTCTCTGGGTCTATCCACGACCTCATTCTTTCTGTCACTACCCAGAGCTCAGGACCACAGGTGAGGGTTGGAACGTAGATCGGCTGGTGAATTGACAGCTTTGCCTTCAGGCTCAGCTCCCTCCTCACCACGATGGTCCGGTACAACACCCAAATTACTGCTGACACTGCACCGAACCGCCTGTCAAACTCATGATCCATTTTGCCCTCACTGTGAACAAGACCCCGACATACTTCCCTCCCTTTTCTCCTTAGCTTTAGCCTGGCTAGCAGCAGCATGATAAATTAAACCTACGTACGTATTCGGATCCTCTGAAGTGAGGTGTCTGGGTTCTTTATGCTAATTTCGTTAGCTTAAGCATGGCTTTGAGATGCTAACCACCTGTCATCGTTTCGAGACATCTGATTCTTTTTGAAAGCTAATTCAGTTAGCTTAAACCAGGCTCATACTTGCTAACTAGCTCACATAGTTGTGACACCCATTGATTGTTCAGGCAGATCCAGTTAGCTTTGGCTGTCTCATGGCTGCTAACGAGCTAACATAGTTTGTAGACCTCTGGTTTCATTCAGCTGAATCAGTTAGCTCTAGCCTGGCTCATTGCTGCTAACTAGATAGCTCAATCTTTATTGAAGAATGGCCACCCGACCACGGAAAACTTGACCCTGATGATGGACTCATGTTTAAAACTATTTCATTAAAAAATGAATATATGAACTATTTACATAAAGTGTTCAATGATAGCCAACTATTCCTGACCTTTAAACCACGAGTCATTCAGGCCCACATTCATAAACGCCTCCTATTTAGTCTAATGACATTTCCAACAACATAACAAACCCTATTTTATACCATTTAATAAATCATTTCAATAATTGGCCGTTTGCTCGGGTCGTCTCCTCTGAGCGCTCAGGGAGTCAAAAATAATTGTCTAACTTTGCCTCAGAGCGAAACTCATCAGCGTTCCCCTCCTGGTGTCGCCTCCACAGGAGAACACAACACAGTGTGACGACTCGGTGATGATCCGCAGGAGAAGGAGACATAACAAGGCCCCGGCTCATTATGAAAGGTGACAAACAGTCAGTGTGGTTTTATCACTTCTCTTTGACTGAGTCTCTGAGTGAAACGCCTCATTAAAGCTGCGCACATGAAAGATTGCACACTTCCACGTGAGATCAAAATGCAGGTTTGCACCGTGAGAGCAGAGATTCAGATTCCATAGAAGGTAGATCCGCTCAGTGACGGACTGTTGACCACATAATTAACAGTTTCAACCCCTTTTTTCCATAAATGAACCGTTCTGTCATGCATATTCAGATCCTGGCCCCGCTGCCATTTTAATTGGTTAAAGAGTTTAAAGTGACAACAGAGAGGAGACAGCGCGTCCGTCTGTCTGTCATGCAAACATGTTTCAGGGTTTGTTTACAGCACGCGGCGCAGTGAGCAGCTCTGGCAGCTAATGTGACAGTTGCACTCTGGCTTTCAGTTCAGTGGACATGTTGTTTTGGAGAGAAAGCAGGAGGATGGTACCCAACTTATCTGATTACCGATGATGTACATCACACATCCCCGGCCCACTTCGCAGAGAGACAGCCAGGCGAGAAGGGGAGGATGCTGGAAATCTGTAAACAAGGCTGAGTGACGGGGAGGCAGACGATTTGTGAGGCTCAGCTGAAGATCCGTGCCACATGCAACCGCTGAGCAGAGGATGTCAGAGTACAGCGAGCACGCAGCGAGACACTGAGG
The DNA here is from genome assembly GCF_022749685.1 of Semicossyphus pulcher. NCBI lineage: Eukaryota > Metazoa > Chordata > Actinopteri > Labriformes > Labridae > Semicossyphus > Semicossyphus pulcher. The sequence continues at coordinate 33,261,269 of NW_027211737.1, forward strand.
GTCAAATCTGCACTCACACCACACCTGATGAACAGCAGCTGCATGGCACATCCCTGACTGTAGGATCCTTACACTCATTAGGGCCGATGACCGACATGACTGTACTTCCTTCAGATGAACAGGATGTTTGAGGGGTTAAACGTGCTCACCAACAAATACATCACAAATAGTGAAAATGTGGATATTTTATGTTTCTGCAGGTTTTACTGAAATGGATTAAATTTGCTTGGCATGTGGACCATGTTAAGACCTACGAATACGCCTCTTATTGCTGTACAAGCACCCCACAGGAAGTCAGCCATTTTGAATTTAATTTGACATTTTGGGGGGCGTTTACAGGGTCAGTGAACAAAGTCTCCTACTTGCTTCATCTGATCCTCCTCGCACTCGATCAGCCTGCTGGAACGACCTACACAAAGAAAGGGGCGTGGCTTTCACCAAACAGGAAGTTGTTGTAATTTTCTTAATCAAACTGGGGTCTTCTCCTGCGAGCTGGTCGATCCACCTAAACTGCATTCAGAAAGACTTTAAGACTTTTTGATGCTTCTTTGTGAAAGCTGTGAATCTTCATCAGCTCGAGCAGCACAGTGAATGTTATAAGTACGTTACGAGGCAATGGATGCAACACTGGACCTTTGATTATACGTCAGGTCCATCTCATGCACCCTGTCCACCTGAACTCATAGCAGCTAACAAACTCTGCTTGTGGTGCTGTAAAGGTTTTGAATGTATTCCTGTAACAACTGATTTTTCTAAGTTTACAGGATATGTGAAGACAGAAGCACAGGGAGCCTCTGAAAACATGGACACATACATGGCCTATATGTTTAACATGCAGTCGGCACGCTACCTGATGTCCAGGTAAATATCTGCTGGAAACACATAAACAGTTTGAATAATATGACAGATGTATTTCCATATGATAAAGCATGTGTTCGTCTATCTGCACGCTTCCTGTCTCTGCATCGTGTTCTCTGGTGTAGCTGTAGGCAGCCACGGGGCCGTGTGCTAACTGTAAGCAGCCATAATCTCAATTTGCAATGCATATGTTTCAGAACAGAGCCCCACAGTTAGCACCCCCCTCAGTGACTGCTGTGGCAGAGGTCCATTAATATGCAGAACTGTGCTAAAAGCTGCACACTGACCTACATGACGAGGTTCACTTTACACTCACACTGTGCGCTAACGTTAGCCGCCATGTTGCCTTAATTACTGTCTTCTTGAACCGACGACTTCTCTCTGAGAGCCTGTTGAACCCCCCTGCACACTCGCATGCCGGGGTCACCGCAGGTCACCAAGGTCACTACAAGAGCCGGGCCCTCGACAGCTGGGGCCCCTCTCCACTGCCGACAAAATGGCTGCCATTAGCCTGTGGAGGAGGGCGCTAACGTCCCATTAGCTGCACTTTAAACTCGAGCAGGGTGTCTGTGCTTTCAGACGAGGACACTCAGCTTCTCTCAGGTAATCCTGCAGACCCTCCACCCTCAGGATGATCAATTAACAGATTTGTTTGCTTTCCTCTCCTCCTCATCTTCCGACCTCATTAGCATAGCAGCCGGCTAACGCAGCGCTCAGGTTCAAGAGCTGTGTTGACTCTGTTTTCCTCTCCAGCAGGCAGCAGAGGGAGAAACATGTGAAATTATCCTCCATGTTACATCTGGTCTGTTGTGTGGATGTGAAAGTGTCCAACAGGAAGTTAAAGATGTTAGCGAGCGCTGCAGGCCGACCGTTGTTGACTCGTTCCCGTCCGCTCTTCGTCAAACAGGAACTTAGCTTTTCAGATGTTAAAGGACAGCTGTTGCTGGCAGGCCTCTCTCTCTGGCGGGGGCTCCACTGTTTAAGGCGGTAATCTGTCAGGGCGGTGTAGCCAGCGTGCCCCCCCCCCCCCCCCCCCCCAGGTGTTAGCATAGAGAGGCTGCTCGGGGGTTTTGCATTGCAATGAGGGCAGACAGATGTAAAACTCCACTGTGGTTTTACAGCCTCACAGCTCTCTGTGAGTTCGCCTGAATCCTCCCCGTCAACCCTTGAACACATGCGCTCCCATGATGCAACAGTGCTGCAAGGACACATTTCTGCTGTTTGAGTGATGCAGAGAATCTGTTTGTTCCCCGACACAGCGGCTTCATGTTCAGGCAGAACATCAGATGTTCCTCTGTTATAGATCGCTGTGAATCAACTTCCTTTAGCTTTGTTGTTGGTCGACGTCTCTGTGGACTGAGCGTTTTATATTTCATTTATTTTAATTCATTTTGTAAAGTAAAAAAAAAAAGGTATAATAGATTCATTCCATTAAAGTCATATAATCTGACTTTATCAACATCAACTTGTGAATTTCATGAATTTTTATTTCAGTAAGACTAACAGGTTTTAATTTTTCTGTAACATCAAGAAGCTACAGACCCAGCTCTTTATGACCTCTGACCTGAATGATGTTGATGCTGTTGATGATGATGACATGGAGGATGTAGTTTATGCTGACTAGGATTTTCATGATGATGATGATGACTACACTGATCTTGTTGATGTTGCTGATGATGATGATGATTTAAAAAACAACAACACCCTACACACTTCCTGTCAGCACCAGTGTCCGATCACACCTGAAGCTGTGTGTTGGCTCTTCCTGACTCCGCCCCCTCCTGTCTCGATCGTTGCTCGTGTCGTATTCACTCTCAGATGTTCAGCATCTGCTGAATGAAACTGAAACACTGTAACATTGTCGTGACAGAGACGAGGGGTTGACAGCACTAAGAGAGACATAAACACATAAAGATTTAAAGATCAGTGTGAAGATGTTCATATGCAGCAAAAACAATAAGACAAGAGGCAAGGCTGCAGACGGTGCTGAAATAAGAGTGCAATAGGTTAGAGTCATGAGTGAGGTGCATCTCACTTACAGGTCATTCATATAAATATAAATAAATATAATATATGAACTAAGTCATTTCAATATTTAGACTTCAGGCTCCAACAGGACATTTAGCTTTAAACATCCTGCATGCAGACGTCCTCTGAGCACAGAGCAGCTGACATTAATATTATTTGTGGATGTGATTTTTATTATTATTATTATTAATGCTGCTAAATCTACTGTGGCCTTTTACATTTAAGCATTATTATCATGGGCTCTGCACTGACACACACACGCACACACACACTGACCGTCCCACTGATAATCAGGTGTCAGAGGTCAGTGCTGGTTAATGGCTGTCAGCTCACAGCGTCTCCTGTCTGTTAGTTTGGAATCAGCACGTTCAGAGATGTCAGTCAGAGACGAGCGAGATGATGGGAATAACAATGTGAACACACACACACACACACACACACACACACACACGCACAGTATTTTCACAGCACACATGAGGACGGAGGAGCGACGCAGTAAATATGGAGTCTCTCCGGCTGCTTAATTGAGCTAAATATGCTAAGGTCTCCTAATTACAAACACAGTCATTTCCATCGCTGCTGTGCTGCGTTCACTGACGCCGCCTGCAAATCAGGAAATGACTCAACTTTTCTTCTTATAAACGAGCCGGCTTCTAATCTGAGATCTATAATGAACATGTATGTTTTTCTAATCATCCTGTACTTTATGATGCAGAGCGAGTGTGTATGCATGCATCGTATTCTTATATCATGTTCAACCTGTGAATGGAGGTGGTAACTGTAATGATACAGTTAATCCATTGTTTGCTCCCACTCAGAAGCTTTCATGACTTTATTTATGGGAGCAATAATAAAAAAGAAGTTTAAAGACCCAAAACCAAATCTGATCTTTGCAGCTAGCACCCTGACCACGACAAAAACTGATGTAGTCCTGCTTGTGAAGTCAGGTTACTTTTTATTTCCTCTTGTTCACTCGTGCAGCTCTTGTCTTGTCAAATGTAACTGCAGAAACACAACCTGAGGTGAGACTACGTGTGTAGAAACCCCTCCAGTGAACAGACCCATTACATGCAGACGGGCTACAGTCAGTGATGATGTGAGTCACAGGGGAACAGGAAGCAGCTCGTCAGACTGACGCTCATGATGAACGAGGCTCAGGGGAAACCTCGCTGCAGACTACGATAAAGTTTGCTCCTTCAGTTTGAGGAGTTTAAAAAACATTTAGCGTGACACGATTCCCTCGATGTGAGGTCCGCTTCAGGATCTTCAGACTAACTAGATGACATCATCTTTAAATCTCTGGTCCCTGGTGCGGTCAGAATCACCTGGAGCTCAACCCGCTCAAGACTGTGGAGATGACAGTGGACTAGGAGACAGCTCAGGAAGTTCAACCTGACTCAGGAGCTGCTGATCATGTTCTACACTGCCATCATCCAGTCTGTTCTCTGCACGTCCATCACTGCTTGGTTTGGACCCGCCACCAAACAGGACAAGAACAGACTGCAGCGGACGATCACAACAAACTATAACATCCACTGTACCTGTAAATCAGCGCATTGTACGGACACACCTTTAATCATGTACAGATCATCCCTCATCTGACACGACTCTATGCACGCTGTTTTTACTGTAAGTACTGCAAACTATCTCCCTCATGTCATCTGTAACATCATTATAATTATATTATTTCAGCATCCTTTGCACTCCTCATCAGTGCACTATTGTCTCTGCTAGCTTGTACATATTAGTTTGATGTTTGATGTTTGATGTTTGTACAAAGAGAGCAAAGTCGAGGCAGATGTCTGTTCAACATGAGTCTGGTTCTGCTCGAGGTTTCTGCCTGTCAAAGGAAGTTTTTCTGCCAATGTGCTGAATGTTGCTAAGTGCTACTCATGGTGATTCATGTTGGGCCTCTCTTTAAATAACAGAACAAAGAGTCGGTCTGGACCTGCTCTTTCTGTAAAGTGTCTCGAGATAACTCTGGTTATGATTTGGCGCTATACAAATAAAATTTGATTGATTGATTGATTGATTAAACTGGAGTCAGATTCCTCGTATGTTTACAAACCTGTCGGAGTCACGCCTCAGATCAGATCATTTAATCCAGCTGGACTACAAGACCTAAACATTTTTACAGCGCAGCTTCAAGTGTAGACATTTTTATAATTTGCACTTAATTACTGTAATAATAAAGAAAGTTTCACCTGTAGAATAATCCATCAAACAGCAGATACCAGTTTTACTCTGAAAATCCAGGACAACAGGAAGCTGGATTAGCTGATCCTGGGTATAAGACGGGATGAAACTCTTTGAACAACTTGTCCCTGCTTGTTAAATTAAAGTAAGTTCCCCTCTGAGCTCCCAGTTTTGATGCTTAAAGTCACACGTGTTCGTTCCAGCCTCTTATCAACACTTGAGATCATCCGCCTGCAGTTCACACATTTCAGCTCTCGGCCTGTTAGGATCAGAAACATGCTCCTTTGGACACGGCGCTCTGCTGACAGATGGTGGGAGTGTGGAGAGGCTGGGCGGAGGGACACAGGCAGCAGAGAGGGGAGTGATTCGGTTAAACAGACCCTTACCCAAACACACAGGAAAGTCATAGAGACGCTGACAAGAAGTGTGTGTTCCCCTGAGGCTTCATTAACGTCTGTTGGAAACTTCTGTGACCACGCAGGAGGTCACACAGATGAAGATCTCCTCAGTGAGACGTATGAAGGAAGACCGAGAGAGAGAGAGGGAGGTCAGGAGAACTGTGAGAGGGCTGACGGTGATGAGGAGACACTTAGCACATATACATACACACAGAAAACCAACTGTGTTTGGACTTGGACTTGTTCTTAAATTAAGCTGCTACTGTTGCAACTCACAACGTACACCAGCACCTGTACGTATGCTTCAGTGTGCTTTAACCTCCTTTCATCTTAAACAGAAGAAGAATAAATAAATAAGAACATGACACCAGTTTGTCCTCTTTTGTTCTGCACTCTGTGAGCATGCTCAGTCTGCAGCTGAACTCCTCGTGCACGCAGGATTCTGGTTAAAGATGAGCGCCTCCTCTCAGACGCAGCAACTCACAATATGTGTAATGAGGCGTCAGGATGAAGTAGTTTGTTGTCTCATGTAAGCAGATGGATGTAGGCTGTGATTAAAACCAATTAACTCCCCCCCAGATCTAAATAACTTTCTGTCATTAATGCACATATTTTACACCTCATTAGAGGCACCGTGATTGGAGGTGGAAAAAATAAAACACAAGAAAGGAGAGGGAGTCATTTGCATTTTAGATTCACAATATGCTGAGAGGGGAGAGAGAGAGAGAGAGAGAGAGGGGAGAGAGAGGGAGAGAGGAGGGAGGGAGAGAGAGGGAGGGAGAGAGAGGGGAGAGAGAGGGAGGGAGGGAGAGAGGGAGAGAGGGGAGAGAGAGGGAGGGAGGGAGAGGGGGGAGAGAGAGGTGAGAGAGAGAGAGAGAGGAGGGAGGGAGAGAGAGGGAGGGAGAGAGGGGGGGAGAGAGAGGAGAGAGAGAGACAGAGAGAGAGACAGAGAGAGAGGGGGAGAGACAGAGGGGAGAGAGAGGAGGGAGAGAGGGAGAGAGAGGGATGATGGGAAGTGGCTGAAAACACTCGAGGCCACATCTGTGTGAGCTGAACGAGCTTCAGGAGGCGACACATGACTTCTTCTAATTAACTGTAAGGTTTTTTTTGTTGTAATGTGGACGACCGTCATCCTCCCCCCTCCCCCCGTCCTCCTCTCCCTTCTCATCCTGCGCTGAAATGTGCATCGTGGGGTGAAACGGGCAAGATGTTAACTAATTTTATTTTTAATCTTCCCTTTTTCCACCGAGCGTGTCGTGCGGGCATTGCGTCTTCTGAAATTTCCTCGCCTCTTTCATGGAAACATATTGGGGCAGAATTCGCCAGCTGTCGGCCTCCTCTCCCTTCTGCTGCCATTATCCTCAGGCCCCGCCCCCCCTTATGGCCGCCCAGCCTGCCAGGAACGACGCCCGTCCAAAATCAAAAGGTGGCTCCTTTTCAATCCAGGCCACCATCGCACGTCCCCAAAACGTAACCCCCCCTCCTCACCCCCCTCACCCCTCCACCACCCGCACGAACAACCTTCACAAACACGGCGGCCATGTTTGTTGCCACGATGCGTATCACACACAGCGCACAGCTTTGGCTCCTGAGCTCGTGATAGTGCCTCTCATGTGACCATATGCCAACCCCTCCGTCCCCCTGCCTCCCCCTCCTTTCTGCAGATATACCACCCTAACCCACCTCATCCTCCCCTCAGTGCGTCAGCCTCTGCATCAGGATGCACACGTGCTGGAAGAGGAGGATTCAGCCTGTACAAACATACAGAGTTGACTGCATGTATATTTTAAACACGTTTTATATTACATGTCCACATTCTTCATTCTTGTCCACAGTTTTACCCTCTGACAGATCTGCACCCTTCTTTACATTTCAGTTGTTTTGTCTCAGGATTTCCTTTTAATCAGCCGATAAACTTCCAATAGTTTGACTTTCTGCTGTGAAACTTCTATTTCTGCTCGTATTAGTAAATAAAATGATGGGGAAATGGAGGATTTAAGATGTTTTTCTTTGAGTTGTTGATGTCTGCATCATATTTGGGCATATATACTGTATATATATAACATTCATTCTAAAATAGAACAAATAAAGTCATGAACTTTGAACTGATTCTAACTGTAACAGCGGGTCTGGTTATCACTTCAGCGCTGCTCTAAATGCTCTGTTATGCCTCCGTCGTCCGTTAGTAACTCATCATTATTAATATTATTAATATTATTAATATGATGCTGGTGTTGGTGCTGCAGCAGACTGTCGTTAACATCTCGTGCGTGTCTCCCGTGCAGCTCGTCCATGCATTATGTCGGGTTCAGTTACTCTGTCGGCCCTCAGGCTCGGTGTCAGATGCTGCTTCAGGACCTGGGGGGCCGAGGGGGCCGAGGGGCCCCTCCCTGATGTCCTCTAATGGAATCCAGCCTCCACAGAGATCTCACAGACGTCTGCATGCGACAACATCTCTAGTCACAGTCGGGCCTTGCTGACTCTTAAAAGCCTGTCACAGTGATGTGGGACAGTGTGAGCTGTCTGCGAGGGACAGGGGCTGTCAAAGCGAGGTGTTGGCTCTGCAAGGGGCCCCCCGAGGGGACTCCTGAGGGTCCCTGGAAACAGAGGGAGAAGTATTCAGTGACTCTTAACAGAAATTATCTAACAAGGAGACAGAATGAACAAGTGATTACACTTACACCTTGTCCCTATGTTGGTCTGAATGGTCTGATAAACTTCAGCATCTTTTTTCATCCACTTATTCAACTGTATCTGTAAGCACATTTCATACATGTAAACTCAGTGTGCTTCACAGGAGATCAAAACCAACACTGATGTGGACAAACTGGTTCATCTGTGTCCTGATACGTCTGTGCTCGGCTCAAACACGTTTTTTCTTCTTCCTAGTTGTTTCATTTGAAGGAGGAAAAAACGTTCTTTAGATGCTCACTGCAGATTTATTTGAACGTAACGTATCACTGTTGACAAAGGTTGATCACCTGAGGACAGTCACCTGCATTAAGGTTCCTCTCTCTCTCTCTCTCCCTCTCTCTCTCCGTCTCTCTCTGGTGATGTTGGAACAAGGAAACATGACCACCATTTTCTCATTAGGATATTGGTTAGCCTCATTTTAGCGCTGTCACAGCCAATCTCTGTTACATCTCTGCACCTCCATCGTCTCAGGCGAGAAGGTAGAATTTGTCTAAATCTGCTCCTCTATTCAAGGGCAGACAGAGGAGACGTTAGCGTGAGGTTAACACTGATTCAGACAGAGGAGACGTTAGCGTGAGGTTAACATAGATTCAGACAGAGCAGACGTTAGCTTGAGGTTAACACTGATTCAGACAGAGGAGACGTTAGCGTGAGGTTAACACAGATTCAGACAGAGGAGACGTTAACGTGAGGTTAACACAGATTCAGACAGAGGAGACGTTAGCTTGAGGTTAACACTGATTCAGACAGAGGAGACGTTAGCGTGAGGTTAACACAGATTCAGACAGAGGAGACGTTAGCTTGAGGTTAACACTGATTCAGACAGAGGAGACGTTAGCTTGAGGTTAACACTGATTCAGACAGAGGAGACGTTAGCGTGAGGTTAACACAGATTCAGACAGAGGAGACGTTAGCGTGAGGTTAACACTGATTCAGACAGAGGAGACGTTAGCGTGAGGTTAACACAGATTCAGACAGTGGAGACGTTAGCGGGAGGTTAACATAGATTCAGACAGAGGAGACGTTAGAGTGAGGTTAACACAGATTCAGACAGTGGAGATGTTAGCGTGAGGTTAAGATAGATTCAGACAGAGCAGACGTTAGCGGGAGGTTAACACAGATTCAGACAGAGGAGATGTTAGCGGGAGGTTAACATAGATTCAGACAGAGGAGATGTTAGCGAGAGGTTAACACAGATTCAGACAGTGGAGACGTTAGCGGGAGGTTAACATAGATTCAGACAGAGGAGACGTTAGAGTGAGGTTAACACAGATTCAGACAGTGGAGATGTTAGCGTGAGGTTAAGATAGATTCAGACAGAGGAGACGTTAGCGTGAGGTTAACACAGATTCAGACAGTGGAGACGTTAGCGGGAGGTTAACATAGATTCAGACAGAGGAGACGTTAGAGTGAGGTTAACACAGATTCAGACAGTGGAGATGTTAGCGTGAGGTTAAGATAGATTCAGACAGAGCAGACGTTAGCGGGAGGTTAACACAGATTCAGACAGAGGAGATGTTAGCGGGAGGTTAACATAGATTCAGAAAGAGGAGATGTTAGGTTAACATAGATTCAGACAGAGGAGACGTTAGCGGGAGGTTAACACTGATTCAGACAGAGGAGACGTTAGGTTAACACAGATTCAGACAGAGGAGACGTTAGCGTGAGGTTAACACAGATTCAGACAGAGGAGACGTTAGCGTGAGGTTAACACAGATTCAGACAGAGGAGACGTTAGCGTGAGGTTAACACTGATTCAGACAGAGGAGACGTTAGCGTGAGGTTAACACAGATTCAGACAGAGGAGACGTTAGCGTGAGGTTAACACTGATTCAGACAGAGGAGACGTTAGCGTGAGGTTAACACAGATTCAGACAGAGGAGACATTAGCTTGAGGTTAACACTGATTCAGACAGAGGAGACGTTAGCGTGAGGTTAACACAGATTAAGACAGAGGAGACGTTAAAGTGAGGTTAACACAGATTCAGACAGAGGAGACGTTAGCTTGAGGTTAACACTGATTCAGACAGAGGAGACGTTAGCGTGAGGTTAACACAGATTCAGACAGAGGAGACGTTAGCTTGAGGTTAACACTGATTCAGACAGAGGAGACGTTAGCGTGAGGTTAACACAGATTCAGACAGAGGAGACGTTAGCGTGAGGTTAACACTGATTCAGACAGAGGAGACGTTAGCGTGAGGTTAACACAGATTCAGACAGTGGAGACGTTAGCTTGAGGTTAACATAGATTCAGACAGAGGAGACGTTAGAGTGAGGTTAACACAGATTCAGACAGTGGAGACGTTAGCGTGAGGTTAACATAGATTCAGACAGGGCAGACGTTAGCGGGAGGTTAACACAGATTCAGACAGAGGAGATGTTAGCGGGAGGTTAACATAGATTCAGACAGAGCAGACGTTAGCGAGAGGTTAACACAGATTCAGACAGAGGAGACGTTAGCGAGAGGTTAACACAGATTCAGACAGAGGAGACGTTAGCGTGAGGTTAACACAGATTCAGACAGAGGAGACGTTAGCGGGAAGTTAACATAGATTCAGACAGAGGAGACGTTAGCGGGAGGTTAAAATAGATTCAGAAAGAGGAGATGTTAGGTTAACATAGATTCAGACAGAGGAGACGTTAGCGGGAGGTTAAAATAGATTCAGAAAGAGGAGATGTTAGGTTAACACTGATTCAGACAGAGGAGACGTTAGGTTAACACAGATTCAGACAGAGGAGACGTTAGCGAGAGGTTAACACAGATTCAGACAGAGGAGACGTTAGCGTGAGGTTAACACAGATTCAGACAGAGGAGACGTTAGCGTGAGGTTAACACAGATTCAGACAGAGGAGACGTTAGCGAGAGGTTAACACAGATTCAGACAGAGGAGACGTTAGCGTGAGGTTAACACAGATTCAGACAGATGAGACGTTAGCGAGAGGTTAACACAGATTCAGACAGTGGAGACGTTAGCGTGAGGTTAACACAGATTCAGACAGAGGAGACGTTAGCGGGAGGTTAACATAGATTCAGACAGAGGAGACGTTAGCGTGAGGTTAACACAGATTCAGACAGAGGAGACGTTAGCTTGAGGTTAACACAGATTCAGACAGAGGAGACGTTAGCGTGAGGTTAACACAGATTCAGACAGAGGAGACGTTAGCTTGAGGTTAACAGATTCAGACAGAGGAGACATTAGCGCGAAGTTAAAATAGATTCAGACAGAGGAGACGTTAGGTTAACATAGATTCAGACAGAGGAGACGTTAGCGGGAGGTTAACACTGATTCAGACAGAGGAGACGTTAGCGGGAGGTTAAAATAGATTCAGACAGAGGAGATGTTAGGTTAACATAGATTCAGACAGAGGAGACGTTAGCGGGAGGTTAAAATAGATTCAGACAGAGGAGATGTTAGCGGGAGGTTAACACTGATTCAGACAGAGGAGACGTTAGCGGGAAGTTAACATAGATTCAGACAGAGGAGACGTTAGCGGGAGGTTAAAATAGATTCAGACAGAGGAGATGTTAGGTTAACATAGATTCAGACAGAGGAGACGTTAGCGGGAGGTTAACACTGATTCAGACAGAGGAGACGTTAGGTTAACACAGATTCAGACAGAGGAGACGTTAGCGAGAGGTTAACACAGATTCAGACAGAGCAGACGTTAGCGTGAGGTTAACACAGATTCAGACAGAGGAGACGTTAGCGTGAGGTTAACATATATTCAGACAGAGCAGACGTTAGCGAGAGGTTAACACAGATTCAGACAGAGGAGACGTTAGCGTGAGGTTAACACAGATTCAGACAGAGGAGACGTTAGCGAGAGGTTAACACAGATTCACACAGAGGAGACGTTAGCGTGAGGTTAACACAGATTCAGACAGAGGAGACGTTAGCGTGAGGTTAACACAGATTCAGACAGAGGAGACGTTAGGTTAACACAGATTCAGACAGAGGAGACGTTAGCGTGAGGTTAACACAGATTCAGACAGAGGAGACGTTAGCGTGAGGTTAACACAGATTCAGACAGAGGAGACGTTAGCGGGAAGTTAAAATAGATTCAGACAGAGGAGACGTTAGCGGGAGGTTAACATAGATTCAGACAGAGGAGATGTTAGGTTAACATAGATTCAGACAGAGCAGACGTTAGCGGGAGGTTAACACTGATTCAGACAGAGGAGACGTTAGGTTAACACAGATTCAGACAGAGGAGACGTTAGCGGGAGGTTAACACTGATTCAGACAGAGGAGACGTTAGCGTGAGGTTAACACAGATTCAGACAGTGGAGACGTTAGCGTGAGGTTAACATAGATTCAGACAGAGCAGACGTTAGCGGGAAGTTAAAATAGATTCAGACAGAGGAGACGTTAGGTTAACATAGATTCAGACAGAGGAGATGTTAGCGGGAGGTTAACACTGATTCAGACAGAGGAGACGTTAGCGGGAAGTTAACATAGATTCAGACAGAGGAGACGTTAGCGGGAGGCTAAAATAGATTCAGACAGAGGAGATGTTAGGTTAACATAGATTCAGACAGAGGAGACGGTAGCGGGAGGTTAACACAGATTCAGACAGAGGAGACGTTAGGTTAACACTGATTCAGACAGAGGAGACGTTAGCGAGAGGTTAACACAGATTCAGACAGAGGAGACGTTAGCGTGAGGTTAACACAGATTCAGACAGAGGAGACGTTAGCGTGAGGTTAACATAGATTCAGACAGAGCAGACGTTAGCGGGAGGTTAACACAGATTCAGACAGAGGAGACGTTTGCGAGAGGTTAACACAGATTCAGACAGAGGAGACGTTAGCGTGAGGTTAACACAGATTCAGACAGAGGAGACGTTAGCGGGAAGTTAACATAGATTCAGACAGAGGAGACGTTAGCGGGAGGTTAAAATAGATTCAGAAAGAGGAGATGTTAGGTTAACATAGATTCAGACAGAGGAGACGTTAAGGGGAGGTTAACACTGATTCAGACAGAGGAGACGTTAGGTTAACACAGATTCAGACAGAGGAGACGTTAGCGAGAGGTTAACACAGATTCAGACAGAGGAGACGTTAGCGTGAGGTTAACACAGATTCAGACAGAGGAGACGTTAGCGAGAGGTTAACACAGATTCAGACAGAGGAGACGTTAGCGTGAGGTTAACACTGATTCAGACAGAGGAGACGTTAGCTTGAGGTTAACACTGATTCAGACAGAGGAGACGTTAGCGTGAGGTTAACACAGATTCAGACAGAGGAGACGTTAGCTTGAGGTTAACACTGATTCAGACAGAGGAGACGTTAGCGTGAGGTTAACACAGATTCAGACAGAGGAGACATTAGCGTGAGGTTAACACAGATTCAGACAGAGGAGACGTTAGCGTGAGGTTAACACAGATTCAGACAGAGGAGACGTTAGGTTAACACAGATTCAGACAGAGGAGACGTTAGCGTGAGGTTAACACAGATTCAGACAGAGGAGACGTTAGCTTGAGGTTAACACTGATTCAGACAGAGGAGACGTTAGCGTGAGGTTAACACAGATTCAGACAGAGGAGACATTAGCGTGAGGTTAACACAGATTCAGACAGAGGAGACATTAGCTTGAGGTTAACACAGATTCAGACAGAGGAGACGTTAGGTTAACATAGATTCAGACAGAGGAGACGTTAGCGTGAGGTTAACATAGATTCAGACAGAGGAGACGTTAGCGGGAAGTTAAAATAGATTCAGACAGAGGAGACGTTAGCTTGAGGTTAACACTGATTCAGACAGAGGAGACGTTAGCGTGAGGTTAACACAGATTCAGACAGAGGAGACATTAGCGTGAGGTTAACACAGATTCAGACAGAGGAGACATTAGCTTGAGGTTAACACAGATTCAGACAGAGGAGACGTTAGCTTGAGGTTAACACTGATTCAGACAGAGGAGACGTTAGCGTGAGGTTAACACAGATTCAGACAGAGGAGACATTAGCGTGAGGTTAACACAGATTCAGACAGAGGAGACATTAGCTTGAGGTTAACACAGATTCAGACCGAGGAGACGTTAGGTTAACATAGATTCAGACAGAGGAGACGTTAGCGTGAGGTTAACACAGATTCAGACAGAGGAGACATTAGCGTGAGGTTAACACAGATTCAGACAGAGGAGACATTAGCTTGAGGTTAACACAGATTCAGACAGAGGAGACGTTAGGTTAACATAGATTCAGACAGAGGAGACGTTAGGTTAACATAGATTCAGACAGAGGAGACGTTAGCGTGAGGTTAACATAGATTCAGACAGAGGAGACGTTAGCGTGAGGTTAACACAGATTCAGTCAGAGGAGACGTTAGCGTGAGGTTAACACAGATTCAGACAGAGGAGACGTTAGCGGGAAGTTAAAATAGATTCAGACAGAGGAGACGTTAGCGGGAGGTTAACATAGATTCAGACAGAGGAGATGTTAGGTTAACATAGATTCAGACAGAGCAGACGTTAGCGGGAGGTTAACACAGATTCAGACAGAGGAGACGTTAGGTTAACACAGATTCAGACAGAGGAGACGTTAGGTTAACACAGATTCAGACAGAGGAGACGTTAGCGGGAGGTTAACACTGATTCAGACAGAGGAGACGTTAGCGTGAGGTTAACACAGATTCAGACAGTGGAGACGTTAGCGTGAGGTTAACATAGATTCAGACAGAGCAGACGTTAGCGGGAGGTTAACACTGATTCAGACAGAGGAGACGTTAGCGTGAGGTTAACACAGATTCAGACAGAGGAGACGTTAGCTTGAGGTTAACACAGATTCAGACAGAGGAGACGTTAGCTTGAGGTTAACACTGATTCAGACAGAGGAGACGTTAGCTTGAGGTTAACACTGATTCAGACAGAGGAGACGTTAGCGTGAGGTTAACACAGATTCAGACAGAGGAGACATTAGCGTGAGGTTAACACTGATTCAGACAGAGGAGACGTTAGGTTAACATAGATTCAGACAGAGGAGACGTTAGGTTAACATAGATTCAGACAGAGGAGACGTTAGCGTGAGGTTAACATAGATTCAGACAGAGGAGACGTTAGCGTGAGGTTAACACAGATTCAGTCAGAGGAGACGTTAGCGTGAGGTTAACACAGATTCAGACAGAGGAGACGTTAGCGGGAAGTTAAAATAGATTCAGACAGAGGAGACGTTAGCGGGAGGTTAACATAGATTCAGACAGAGGAGATGTTAGGTTAACATAGATTCAGACAGAGGAGACGTTAGGTTAACACAGATTCAGACAGAGGAGACGTTAGCGGGAGGTTAACACTGATTCAGACAGAGGAGACGTTAGAGTGAGGTTAACACAGATTCAGACAGTGGAGACGTTAGCGTGAGGTTAACATAGATTCAGACAGAGGAGACGTTAGGTTAACACAGATTCAGACAGAGGAGACGTTAGGTTAACACAGATTCAGACAGAGGAGACGTTAGCGGGAGGTTAACACTGATTCAGACAGAGGAGACGTTAGGTTAACACAGATTCAGACAGAGGAGACGTTAGGTTAACACAGATTCAGACAGAGGAGACGTTAGCGGGAGGTTAACACTGATTCAGACAGAGGAGACGTTAGGTTAACACAGATTCAGACAGAGGAGACGTTAGCGGGAGGTTAACATAGATTCAGACAGAGGAGATGTTAGGTTAACATAGATTCAGACAGAGGAGACGTTAGGTTAACACAGATTCAGACAGAGGAGACGTTAGCGGGAGGTTAACACTGATTCAGACAGAGGAGACGTTAGGTTAACACAGATTCAGACAGAGGAGACGTTAGCGGGAGGTTAACACTGATTCAGACAGAGGAGACGTTAGCGTGAGGTTAACACAGATTCAGACAGTGGAGACGTTAGCGTGAGGTTAACATAGATTCAGACAGAGCAGACGTTAGCGGGAGGTTAACACAGATTCAGACAGAGGAGATGTTAGCGGGAGGTTAACACAGATTCAGACAGAGGAGACATTAGCGTGAGGTTAACACTGATTCAGACAGAGGAGACATTAGCGGGAAGTTAAAATAGATTCAGACAGAGGAGACGTTAGGTTAACATAGATTCAGACAGAGGAGACGTTAGCGGGAGGTTAACACTGATTCAGACAGAGGAGACGTTAGCGGGAAGTTAACATAGATTCAGACAGAGGAGACGTTAGCGGGAGGCTAAAACAGATTCAGACAGAGGAGATGTTAGGTTAACATAGATTCAGACAGAGGAGACGTTAGGTTAATCCAGATTCAGACAGAGGAGACGTTAGCGAGAGGTTAACACAGATTCAGACAGAGGAGACGTTAGCGTGAGGTTAACACAGATTCAGACAGAGGAGATGTTAGCGTGAGGTTAACATAGATTCAGACAGAGGAGACGTTAGCGTGAGGTTAACATAGATTCAGACAGAGGAGACGTTAGCGTGAGGTTAACACAGATTCAGACAGAGGAGACGTTAGCGTGAGGTTAACACAGATTCAGACAGAGCAGACGTTAGCGGGAGGTTAACACAGATTCAGACAGAGGAGACGTTAGTGGGAGGTTAACACAGATTCAGACAGAGGAGACGTTAGCGGGAAGTTAAAATAGATTCAGACAGAGGAGATGTTAGCGTGAGGTTAACACAGATTCAGACAGAGGAGACGTTAGCGGGAGGTTAACACAGATTCAGACAGAGGAGACGTTAGCGTGAGGTTAACACTGATTCAGACAGAGCAGACGTTAGCGGGAGGTTAACACTGATTCAGACAGAGGAGACGTTAGGTTAACATAGATTCAGACAGAGGAGACGTTAGGTTAACATAGATTCAGACAGAGGAGACGTTAGCGTGAGGTTAACATAGATTCAGACAGAGGAGACGTTAGCGTGAGGTTAACACAGATTCAGTCAGAGGAGACGTTAGCGTGAGGTTAACACAGATTCAGACAGAGGAGACGTTAGCGGGAAGTTAAAATAGATTCAGACAGAGGAGACGTTAGCGGGAGGTTAACATAGATTCAGACAGAGGAGATGTTAGGTTAACATAGATTCAGACAGAGCAGACGTTAGCGGGAGGTTAACACAGATTCAGACAGAGGAGACGTTAGGTTAACACAGATTCAGACAGAGGAGACGTTAGGTTAACACAGATTCAGACAGAGGAGACGTTAGCGGGAGGTTAACACTGATTCAGACAGAGGAGACGTTAGCGTGAGGTTAACACAGATTCAGACAGTGGAGACGTTAGCGTGAGGTTAACATAGATTCAGACAGAGCAGACGTTAGCGGGAGGTTAACACTGATTCAGACAGAGGAGACGTTAGCGTGAGGTTAACACAGATTCAGACAGAGGAGACGTTAGCTTGAGGTTAACACAGATTCAGACAGAGGAGACGTTAGCTTGAGGTTAACACTGATTCAGACAGAGGAGACGTTAGCTTGAGGTTAACACTGATTCAGACAGAGGAGACGTTAGCGTGAGGTTAACACAGATTCAGACAGAGGAGACATTAGCGTGAGGTTAACACTGATTCAGACAGAGGAGACGTTAGGTTAACATAGATTCAGACAGAGGAGACGTTAGGTTAACATAGATTCAGACAGAGGAGACGTTAGCGTGAGGTTAACATAGATTCAGACAGAGGAGACGTTAGCGTGAGGTTAACACAGATTCAGTCAGAGGAGACGTTAGCGTGAGGTTAACACAGATTCAGACAGAGGAGACGTTAGCGGGAAGTTAAAATAGATTCAGACAGAGGAGACGTTAGCGGGAGGTTAACATAGATTCAGACAGAGGAGATGTTAGGTTAACATAGATTCAGACAGAGGAGACGTTAGGTTAACACAGATTCAGACAGAGGAGACGTTAGCGGGAGGTTAACACTGATTCAGACAGAGGAGACGTTAGCGTGAGGTTAACACAGATTCAGACAGTGGAGACGTTAGCGGGAGGTTAACATAGATTCAGACAGAGGAGACGTTAGGTTAACACAGATTCAGACAGAGGAGACGTTAGGTTAACACAGATTCAGACAGAGGAGACGTTAGCGGGAGGTTAACACTGATTCAGACAGAGGAGACGTTAGGTTAACACAGATTCAGACAGAGGAGACGTTAGGTTAACACAGATTCAGACAGAGGAGACGTTAGCGGGAGGTTAACACAGATTCAGACAGAGGAGACGTTAGCGGGAGGTTAACATAGATTCAGACAGAGGAGATGTTAGGTTAACATAGATTCAGACAGAGGAGACGTTAGGTTAACACAGATTCAGACAGAGGAGACGTTAGCGGGAGGTTAACACTGATTCAGACAGAGGAGACGTTAGGTTAACACAGATTCAGACAGAGGAGACGTTAGCGGGAGGTTAACACTGATTCAGACAGAGGAGACGTTAGCGTGAGGTTAACACAGATTCAGACAGTGGAGACGTTAGCGTGAGGTTAACATAGATTCAGACAGAGCAGACGTTAGCGGGAGGTTAACACAGATTCAGACAGAGGAGATGTTAGCGGGAGGTTAACACAGATTCAGACAGAGGAGACATTAGCGTGAGGTTAACACTGATTCAGACAGAGGAGACATTAGCGGGAAGTTAAAATAGATTCAGACAGAGGAGACGTTAGGTTAACATAGATTCAGACAGAGGAGAAGTTAGCGGGAGGTTAACACTGATTCAGACAGAGGAGACGTTAGCGGGAAGTTAACATAGATTCAGACAGAGGAGACGTTAGGTTAACACAGATTCAGACAGAGGAGACGTTAGCGGGAGGTTAACACTGATTCAGACAGAGGAGACGTTAGGTTAACACAGATTCAGACAGAGGAGACGTTAGCGGGAGGTTAACATAGATTCAGACAGAGGAGATGTTAGGTTAACATAGATTCAGACAGAGGAGACGTTAGGTTAACACAGATTCAGACAGAGGAGACGTTAGCGGGAGGTTAACACTGATTCAGACAGAGGAGACGTTAGGTTAACACAGATTCAGACAGAGGAGACGTTAGCGGGAGGTTAACACTGATTCAGACAGAGGAGACGTTAGCGTGAGGTTAACACAGATTCAGACAGTGGAGACGTTAGCGTGAGGTTAACATAGATTCAGACAGAGCAGACGTTAGCGGGAGGTTAACACAGATTCAGACAGAGGAGATGTTAGCGGGAGGTTAACACAGATTCAGACAGAGGAGACATTAGCGTGAGGTTAACACTGATTCAGACAGAGGAGACATTAGCGGGAAGTTAAAATAGATTCAGACAGAGGAGACGTTAGGTTAACATAGATTCAGACAGAGGAGACGTTAGCGGGAGGTTAACACTGATTCAGACAGAGGAGACGTTAGCGGGAGGCTAAAACAGATTCAGACAGAGGAGATGTTAGGTTAACATAGATTCAGACAGAGGAGACGTTAGGTTAATCCAGATTCAGACAGAGGAGACGTTAGCGAGAGGTTAACACAGATTCAGACAGAGGAGACGTTAGCGTGAGGTTAACACAGATTCAGACAGAGGAGATGTTAGCGTGAGGTTAACATAGATTCAGACAGAGGAGACGTTAGCGTGAGGTTAACATAGATTCAGACAGAGGAGACGTTAGCGTGAGGTTAACACAGATTCAGACAGAGGAGACGTTAGCGTGAGGTTAACACAGATTCAGACAGAGCAGACGTTAGCGGGAGGTTAACACAGATTCAGACAGAGGAGACGTTAGTGGGAGGTTAACACAGATTCAGACAGAGGAGACGTTAGCGGGAAGTTAAAATAGATTCAGACAGAGGAGACGTTAGCGTGAGGTTAACACAGATTCAGACAGAGGAGACGTTAGCGGGAGGTTAACACAGATTCAGACAGAGGAGACGTTAGCGTGAGGTTAACACTGATTCAGACAGAGCAGACGTTAGCGGGAGGTTAACACTGATTCAGACAGAGGAGACGTTAGGTTAACATAGATTCAGACAGAGGAGACGTTAGGTTAACATAGATTCAGACAGAGGAGACGTTAGCGTGAGGTTAACATAGATTCAGACAGAGGAGACGTTAGCGTGAGGTTAACACAGATTCAGTCAGAGGAGACGTTAGCGTGAGGTTAACACAGATTCAGACAGAGGAGACGTTAGCGGGAAGTTAAAATAGATTCAGACAGAGGAGACGTTAGCGGGAGGTTAACGTAGATTCAGACAGAGGAGATGTTAGGTTAACATAGATTCAGACAGAGCAGACGTTAGCGGGAGGTTAACACAGATTCAGACAGAGGAGACGTTAGGTTAACACAGATTCAGACAGAGGAGACGTTAGGTTAACACAGATTCAGACAGAGGAGACGTTAGCGGGAGGTTAACACTGATTCAGACAGAGGAGACGTTAGCGTGAGGTTAACACAGATTCAGACAGTGGAGACGTTAGCGTGAGGTTAACATAGATTCAGACAGAGCAGACGTTAGCGGGAGGTTAACACTGATTCAGACAGAGGAGACGTTAGCGTGAGGTTAACACAGATTCAGACAGAGGAGACGTTAGCTTGAGGTTAACACAGATTCAGACAGAGGAGACGTTAGCTTGAGGTTAACACTGATTCAGACAGAGGAGACGTTAGCTTGAGGTTAACACTGATTCAGACAGAGGAGACGTTAGCGTGAGGTTAACACAGATTCAGACAGAGGAGACATTAGCGTGAGGTTAACACTGATTCAGACAGAGGAGACGTTAGGTTAACATAGATTCAGACAGAGGAGACGTTAGGTTAACATAGATTCAGACAGAGGAGACGTTAGCGTGAGGTTAACATAGATTCAGACAGAGGAGACGTTAGCGTGAGGTTAACACAGATTCAGTCAGAGGAGACGTTAGCGTGAGGTTAACACAGATTCAGACAGAGGAGACGTTAGCGGGAAGTTAAAATAGATTCAGACAGAGGAGACGTTAGCGGGAGGTTAACATAGATTCAGACAGAGGAGATGTTAGGTTAACATAGATTCAGACAGAGGAGACGTTAGGTTAACACAGATTCAGACAGAGGAGACGTTAGCGGGAGGTTAACACTGATTCAGACAGAGGAGACGTTAGCGTGAGGTTAACACAGATTCAGACAGTGGAGACGTTAGCGGGAGGTTAACATAGATTCAGACAGAGGAGACGTTAGGTTAACACAGATTCAGACAGAGGAGACGTTAGGTTAACACAGATTCAGACAGAGGAGACGTTAGCGGGAGGTTAACACTGATTCAGACAGAGGAGACGTTAGGTTAACACAGATTCAGACAGAGGAGACGTTAGGTTAACACAGATTCAGACAGAGGAGACGTTAGCGGGAGGTTAACACTGATTCAGACAGAGGAGACGTTAGGTTAACACAGATTCAGACAGAGGAGACGTTAGCGGGAGGTTAACATAGATTCAGACAGAGGAGATGTTAGGTTAACATAGATTCAGACAGAGGAGACGTTAGGTTAACACAGATTCAGACAGAGGAGACGTTAGCGGGAGGTTAACACTGATTCAGACAGAGGAGACGTTAGGTTAACACAGATTCAGACAGAGGAGACGTTAGCGGGAGGTTAACACTGATTCAGACAGAGGAGACGTTAGCGTGAGGTTAACACAGATTCAGACAGTGGAGACGTTAGCGTGAGGTTAACATAGATTCAGACAGAGCAGACGTTAGCGGGAGGTTAACACAGATTCAGACAGAGGAGATGTTAGCGGGAGGTTAACACAGATTCAGACAGAGGAGACATTAGCGTGAGGTTAACACTGATTCAGACAGAGGAGACATTAGCGGGAAGTTAAAATAGATTCAGACAGAGGAGACGTTAGGTTAACATAGATTCAGACAGAGGAGACGTTAGCGGGAGGTTAACACTGATTCAGACAGAGGAGACGTTAGCGGGAAGTTAACATAGATTCAGACAGAGGAGACGTTAGCGGGAGGCTAAAACAGATTCAGACAGAGGAGATGTTAGGTTAACATAGATTCAGACAGAGGAGACGTTAGGTTAATCCAGATTCAGACAGAGGAGACGTTAGCGAGAGGTTAACACAGATTCAGACAGAGGAGACGTTAGCGTGAGGTTAACACAGATTCAGACAGAGGAGATGTTAGCGTGAGGTTAACATAGATTCAGACAGAGGAGACGTTAGCGTGAGGTTAACATAGATTCAGACAGAGGAGACGTTAGCGTGAGGTTAACACAGATTCAGACAGAGGAGACGTTAGCGTGAGGTTAACACAGATTCAGACAGAGCAGACGTTAGCGGGAGGTTAACACAGATTCAGACAGAGGAGACGTTAGTGGGAGGTTAACACAGATTCAGACAGAGGAGACGTTAGCGGGAAGTTAAAATAGATTCAGACAGAGGAGATGTTAGCGTGAGGTTAACACAGATTCAGACAGAGGAGACGTTAGCGGGAGGTTAACACAGATTCAGACAGAGGAGACGTTAGCGTGAGGTTAACACTGATTCAGACAGAGGAGACGTTAGCGTGAGGTTAACACTGATTCAGACAGAGGAGACGTTAGCTTAAGGTTAACACTGATTCAGACAGAGGAGACGTTAGCGTGAGGTTAACACAGATTCAGACGCGTTTTTATGACGGACGTTTACAGACATTTAGGATCTTAGTTATTTAAAGCTTCTGCAAACATTAAAACTTAAATCCTGGTGTTGATCAGAGAGCTTCTGCTAAATTTGATGCTGTCTATTTCCTGACTATTCCTTTAGACTCTTCTAGAATAACCCGGCTGTTTAACAATCTCAAAAATGTAAAATTATTCTTTCAGTGTATGTTGTAAACTAAAAATATCATTAAAATCTAAAGAAATAATTATGAATATCTTTATTTTTGTTGTTTTAAGGCTAAGTTTTCCAGTGTTTTGTGTCTCTTGTTGCGCGTCGAGCTCAGAAATGGGTGAAACTGTTCAATCTGACAAATCCAACATGTTTACTGTGACATTATTAATTTCAGGTCAGTGCGTGTGTGTGTGTGTGTGTGTGCTTGTGTTTGTGTGTGTGTGAGACAAAGCCAGTGTCCTTTATTTATTTCTGTATTGTGTTGCTCGTGCAGCGGTGTTAATTCGCTCTAACGAAAGCGCTCATTAGTCGTGATAAATCCTGTGACTTTGCCTCGTTCCTCTGGAGCTGACCTTTCCTCGTGCACCGCCCGTAAACTCTCCTGCTGCAGCTACACCGTTTGATGCCTCCGTTAATTGGCCGTGATTTGAGCTTTTTCTTCTGCTTTTGTCGCCGGTTGAATTCAGCATGGAGCTAATGGCAAATGTCACTGTGAATCGGCGGCTACATAAGCTGGGAGGGCGCGTCGTGTTTTTATTGTCTGTCTCCCAGACGATGTATGCATCTCTAACCATGGGAAGGCCGTCCTCCTCATTAACGGGGCTCTCTTGAAGGCGGGCGATGCAACAGTTGTGGACATGATGTGGAAGCATCAGAAACAACAGGATTATTCCAGCCTCACTCGCTCTGGTCATTAGCCCACACCCTGCACATCTTAAACGCTGATAATGAACAACAGTGAAAAAAAATGTCCGTGCAGAGATTAGAGAGCAGCAGGACGATCAGATCTCGTGCTGCTCGTACAGCTCACAGTGACATTTGGCTGAAAGGTCGAGAGAAATCCCAAACCTTAACCTGACGAACCTGAGCCTCCTCGCCCTCTCCGACATCAGCAGAGGAATGAAACTGAAACTTTACAATGGAAGACAGAAGATCAACTTCTCACAGACTATTCATTTACACGGCGGCCATCTTGGCCTGTTAGCGTTTTAGCTTCCCAGCTTTTGTCCTGTTATAATGTCCAACAGCTCTGTTCCAGGATGTTTGAAACTATGTCATCTGACAAATCATCGTTTTAGTTTCCTACATGATCAACAACTGAAAAGATGATGAGAGTGAGTCTGGATGAACGTTTGGCCAAATTAAAAATGAACTAGCGTTAGCATTCAACCAATTCCTAGCTAACATTAGGCTAATGTTTGAACGATGTTGTATTAGTATGAAAATCGTTTGGATGATATGTAATGGTGTAATTTTAATAACTACATCTTCCATCAAAAAGAGGTGTAAGAAAATACTGATACATTTACATATATTATATTATGCAGTACAAAGTCGTAGCTAACGATGAAGCTAACTGTTGGCTAACATTAGGTAATGCTAGCTCATATGTAAACAAATCTTTTGTTTTAGCTTGAAGTGTGGCCAAATGTCCCTCTGGATTTTCTCTCTGTTGCGTCTTCAGTCTCTGCTGATTTGAGAAGTGGTGACATGTGACTCTGAACACCTTTAATCAGGTTTGTATTACACCTGCATTCCCACACTGAATGTCTGATGACAGGCTTAAAGCAGTGAGCAGCAGAAGCAGAGATGAACTGGTTTTTTAGTCCCGACACGCTGCAGACTTCTGACTTTATTCGTCAGCTCAGCTAAATACTGTGTCTGTGCTTATCTGCAGGCCGGCTCCTCGCTCAAACACTGTTTTGTTAACAAACATGAAGAATAGCAGGCATCAGATTGCAGCCGCTCGCTCTCTCACACCCTTGAATGTGTCCTCTCGGCTGATATTGCTTCCATCCCAGCGGATCTAGCAGGAGATTGAGGGGAGAGACGGCCCATTTTCAGAATGCTATATTCACCCATCATGTGTAAAAACATAGTCTGTCATAAAACTGATTATATTTTTGGCTGTTAATGTGCATTGTGGGGAAAAAGGCTGGCAGACAGTGAGATGGAGTGAGGGGGGGCGATGGGAGAGCTTTGATTAAAGTAAGATGCATGCGCCTGTGTGAATCAGAAAATATAAATCAGAGCAAACAGCCCGTTAGACTTTACTGAGCATCTTCACGCTCCACAGTGTCTGCAGCTTCTTTTCTGCAGCTCCTGATTCTTAACGCTTCACCACACGGACTTTCTGCTCGACTTCTGTACATACAGCTCTAAATATGTTGTTATACATCCTCCAGTTTCCCCGGGGAGAGGAGAAATGTGTTTGTCGGCCTGGTGAGCAACCGCAGGCTGACAGACTGAGGCCCCTCTGCGTTGGGTGTCTCTTCTGCGCCTCGTCTCCTTCAACATGATTCACCAGAGCAATAATGGGGCACTTAGGCATGCTCTGCTCTCTGCTTTCGCCCACATCATCACCATCAGCACATCACATGGACTCTGTCGTGCCCTCTGCTCATCGGGCAGCAGAGGTCCGCTCAGCCGCAGCAGCAGCTGGACGCTAGCAGATGCACTTCTCCGAGAAGAGAAGCAGGCGTGAGACGTGTGGCAGAGACGAGGGGGAACGGGCCGAGGAGGCGTCTCTGCTGCTTGTCTCGTCCGGTCGAGTTCGTGTCGTCGTCTCTGCTTCTTACAGGCAGCAGCTGAGCCAGTCGCAGAGGAGTCTCTGCACTCCTCTCTGCACTCGGCCTGGCGTCCGTCGGCTCGGGGGCTGACATTTCCAGAGGTGCTAAGTCACTCAGCATCTTGTTTCTCCCTCTGACAAGTCGCGACGCATCACAGCGAACGCCAGCAGACTTGAGCCGCGGCCAGGAGGAGAGGCCTCTTTCACACAAGTCACTGATCCCCCTGCTGGAGGTGCCACAGTCTCAAGGTGTTTACAGAAGATCGGCCGAGGTGTCAATCACGCTCTGGCCCGCACGCTCCCCCCGGTGCCGGTCAGGTGTGAGTGGTGGTGCGAGGTCGAGGCGGGGGATGGGTTGACGGAGGGGAAGGGCATCACAGTGACAGCTCGGCGGTGTCAGCGGTCAGATTGCCCAAAACCAAACTTCATGGCTGATTTTCTTGGGTGCAGCATTAGAGATTGACACAAGTCCCTCCACACACACACAAACACACACACACACACACACACACACACAAACACACACACACACACACACACCCGGAGGTAAAAATAGAAGCTTGATGCACTTGTCATTTTGCACCAAGCGCAGTCGCAACACACCATGAAGGAGTCTGGGATCATGTGCTCATTCGGCCTGTCAGCCGCGGAGTTATTGGAGGGTTTAGAGAAAAGGTCACTCACTGCTGAACTGACTGTTCACTCTGTCACAGACCAG
>NW_027211737.1:33292500-33327500 GCF_022749685.1 Semicossyphus pulcher
ACCTTACACTTCTGCAAACGCGCTGCAGTATTTAATCAGTAATGTGATGAAGGATCCTAGGTGAAATTGGCTAAAGGCATACTAAACACAGACAATGGACAAGATTTAGTCATTTAAACATTTTATTAAGGCTTTTTTAGGGTTTCGTTAATTTCTTTTAATGTGTTATTTATCGCCTCAAGTGTGCCGACAACTGAGGCAGCGCAGCACGGGGGGCAGAGGGCACGCGCTCGCTCTCTGCAGCCTGACTCGGTGGGTCTGGCTCAGTGGGACCGCTCTGGGGAGGAGACCTGGCCGACATACTGCTGGTGCCTGGCTCTGACAACATACAATAAAAATGTATACCCATGTAACATGTGTAAGCCTAATTATTTGTCATTTGTAAGTTATTGAGAATTTTAATCAACCCTCAGCCGGAGTCCGTTCCTGTACGGCAACGCTGTTGACTGCCTGCGTTACCCTCTTCCACACAGCGTTTTATGAGCTCCTTTAACTCCAGTTTTCAGACTGACAAAAAGCACATCTTTGTTTTGCTCCACCTCAGATGTGAGGATGCCGATTAACATCTCGGAAAAGTTTCTTTTCTTGCCAGTGTTTCTTCTCTCCATGTTTGACCTCAGTGGGCGAGGCCTCCGAACCAGGAATATTTAAGGGTGTAACATGTTAACGACGATCAAATTCAGCCGCTGCATTTATCAAGACCGGATCAATCGTACGCTGGGATTGGTCAGATACGAATGTTTCATAAATCACACATGTGTCCTGTCGTAAGACCAGTTCTGCGCTCAGATCTGCACCCGTTTTCACGCAAGATTGATAAATGAGGGCCTGTGTGTTTGCATGGGACCCCTCTGTGTACAGTGGAACACACAGCTGACCTTGTTGTCTACATTCTTTATGGAGTCTTAAATTTGTTAATAGGATCATTTCAGAATAAAAGTCCTGTGTCCTCTCTGAGCCGGCAGCTTTTCAGGTCTCCTTTCTGTCCCTCCATAGTAGTTGTTCCTCTGTATCTCTCTGTCCTCTTTTTACCCCCCTTCCTCTTTTTACCCCCCTCTCTCTCTCTCTGTTCCCCCCGTCTCCCCCCCCCCCTCTCTCTGTCCCTCTCTCTCTCTGTCCCCCCCCTGTCTCCCGCTCTCTCTCTCTGTCCCCCTCCCTGTCTCCCCCTCTCTCTCTCTCTTTGCCCCCCCCCCATCCCCCTCTCTCTCTGTGTGAGGGTGAGTTTGGGGAGAGGAGGACGTGGGGAACAGCTGGGCCCCATCACTTCTCATTGTGGGCCTTGGAGAGACGTAGCTGACAGAGTGATGCACAGAGCCTGTCCCTGCTAATGACTGCGCCATTCTCCATCATTATCACCATCATTAGGAAATTAGGGGGACAGAAGGTATTTACTGTAAACCTGCCACCTCCCAAGGAGAGATAAATAGAAACTGATAAATGTGATCGTGTGACGCTGCCTGTCGATTAACCTTCCCATTCTGCAGCTCCAGCATATGCACATTTAACAATCATTAATATTCTCTAATTGGGCCACATTACAGTGAGGGGGAACTCTTTAAGGAGGAGGATGCTGCGTTTCTTTTGTTACTGCTCTTGTAGAACTGCAGCACCCTGAACGCACCGCAGCAGCACCCTGAACGCACCGCAGCAGCACCCTGAACGCACCACAGCAGCACTCTGAACGCACCTCAGCAGCACCTTGAACGCACCACAGCAGCACTCTGAACGCACCACAGCAACACCTTGAATGCACCACAGCAGCACTCTGAACGCACCACAGCAGCACCCTGAACGCACCACCCTGAACGCACCACAGCAACACTCTGAACGCACCACAGCAGCACCCTGAACGCACCACAGCAACACTCTGAACGCACCACAGCAGCACCCTGAACGCACCACAGCAACACTCTGAACGCACCACAGCAGCACTCTGAACGCACCACAGCAGCACCCTGAACACACCACAGCAACACTCTGAACGCACCACAGCAGCACCCTGAACGCACCACAGCAACACTCTGAACGCACCACAGCAGCACCCTGAACGCACCACAGCAGCACTCTGAACGCACCACAGCAGCACCCTGAACGCACCACAGCAACACTCTGAACGCACCACAGCAACACTCTGAACGCACCACAGCAGCACCCTGAACGCACCACAGCAGCACCTCGAACGCACCACAGCAGCACCTTGAACGTACCTCAGCAGCACCACAGCAGCACCTTGAACGCACCTCAGCAGCACCCTGAACGCACCACAGCAACACTCTGAACGCACCACAGCAGCACTCTGAACGCACCACAGCAGCACCTTGAACGCACCACAGCAGCACTCTGAACGCACCACACCACAGCAGCACTCTGAACGCACCACACCACAGCAGCACTCTGAACACACCACAGCAGCACCCTGAACGCACCACAGCAACACTCTAAACGCACCACAGCAGCACCTCGAACGCACCACAGCAGCACCTTGAACGTACCTCAGCAGCACCACAGCAGCACCTTGAACGCACCACAGCAGCACCCTGAACGCACCACAGCAACACTCTGAACGCACCACAGCAGCACTCTGAACGCACCACAGCAGCACCTTGAACGCACCACAGCAGCACTCTGAACGCACCACACCACAGCAGCACCCTGAACGCACCACAGCAGCACTCTGAACGCACCACAGCAACACTCTGAACACACCACAGCAGCACCTCGAACGCACCAGAGCAGCACCTTGAACGCACCACAGCAGCACCACTGAACGCACCACAGCAGCACTCTGAACGCACCACAGCAAAAAATGTTAAAGATTCTGCTGCAAAGAAATATTTCAGATTTCTGTTACAAAAGAAGCTTTCAGTGTTTCTCTTGTGACGCTCCGCCTTCGCTGCCTCTGTCTGTTTAATAACACTTCTCAGACAGTGAAGGTCACGCTGTACGCTAACAGTCAGTCCACATTCTCTGAGGTGCTTTGGTTTGAGAGGTTATTAGAAGTTAAAGATCTTCTACCTCACAACATAAACATACAAAAACCGATCACAGTTTCAGACGTGCAACTTTAACCTCAAAGAATAAATGAGCTTCAGGTTTTAACAGAAGAAAACTGTCTGAGCTCTTTCTACTCATGCCTGATGTGCAGTTTACAGACAGACACCAGGCTCTGTGTTAGATTGGAGAGTTTGTAGCTCCACAGTGTGACGCACTAAATGTACACGTAGCTCACTGCTTGGCAGCGCTGCAGAGGCCGATTGTTCAGTTTGACTGTGTTACAGTCGGAAAACAGCAGGTCAGGACTGCTGTCAAGGGCACACACACACACACACACACACACACACACACACACCCACTAACACACGTGCCCACAGAAAAAACACATGCAACCAGTTTCACGTCGGTCAGAGGGAGGATGAGCTAACTCAGCACATATCTACAGTATGTATGTTCTATGTGGATGCTTACTGTATGACCCACACACACACACACACACACACACACACAGACTGAGCTGGGGGCAAGGAGACCCTGACAATTGCAGGATAAAGTCTCTTTCACAACAGTTTAGCTCGTGTGAGCAGACTGACGCGTGACCTTGATCCTGTGTGCTGCAGAGAGGTTACTGATGTTCTGGTCGCAGCAGCTTCGTCTCACTTTCGCTGCGTGATGGTCAGATTTAATTTATTTTAAGACTTACTTTGTGCTTTATGCTTCAGCTAAGTCTTGTTTGTTCTGTGCCCCGTGTCTTTAGTCTCTTTTTGTCTGATTTTAACGTGAAGATTCTCACCTGCAGTTTGACGATGTGTCTTTCTATATTATGTTAGAATGATCACAAGCAACAAGTTCAGAGGACAATGCAATCATCATCCAAAAGTATGTAAGTAAAAATGTCAGCTCAGTCAGCAGCTCCACACTATAATCGTGTAATAACCAGACTGTCCATCTAACCACGTGTTCCCTATTGTTGCACATTTCATGAGAAATGTTTTGCAGCAGGATTTATTTGAAAGTCTCGGGGGATGATGAGTATTCATGTCTGCCCCTTGTTTCAGTCTTAGCACACATTGAATAATATATGATAATGATGAAATAATATGTCCAAACGTGTGTTTTTGCAGTACGAGATCTTTTGTTTCCTGCATGTGAGTCCAGTGATTTACTTGTTCATAGATGTGAAAGGTTTCCCGGACAGTGACTTTATCACATCCCCGTGATGCATCAGTCCTCCCAATGAGATTGTGTTTCTGTGTCTCCTGAGTGTGCGTGCAGCAGGACTGCATCATGTTCATGGTTTGAATCAACAGAGTGATTTTGACCTCCATCTACCAGACATGTATCCCATGATCATTAAGTGTCTGTGTGTGATAATCTGAGGTAGAAATCCTCCTTAAATCAGAGTCGGATCTTTGTGTTCGGTGGCGTCGCTGCAGCTGATGAAATGAGATAACACAAGTGTAATTTTATAATGAAAAACAAAACCGCTGATGTGCATTTGATGCAGCAATTAGAGGGCTTTCTAATGATGATAATTTGAGTTTTAATTCTGAACCCACTAGTGACTGGCAGAGTCTATCAATTACTGCATTAAAGCGGCCCCAGCTGCAGCAGACACACAGCCGCCTCACAAATCTCCGTCTAAACGGCCGCCGCTCCTCTCCCATCGCTCGCCGCTTTAATTGCAGTTTAACCAGTTCATCATAATCACACAACAGTTTCCCTCCCAGCGAACAGAGAGGGTGTGTGTGTGTGTGTGTGTGTGTGTGTGTGTGTGTGTGTGTGTGTGTGTGCGCGCAGATGGCTGCTTGGAGACTGATGGCTGTGTGTGTTACAGACTAACACAGTATTTAATGTGATTGTTTGAATGTAAACACTCAGTTTAGTCAAAGTTTTATTCACTGTATTATTTCTAACGCTTATTAAAAGCAGTCCTGTCAGTTCTTCATACTACAATACCCATGAGCCTGCGCTGCAGCGGCTAACATTCAGAATGGTTTCCGTGGCAATTTCGAACACATTTTGTGGCAGAGGTGCAGCTCTAGGATTGATTAAAAACATGTCTGCTATTTGTCCAGGCAGAATATTAAATAATTAATCTGATTGGCTGACAGCTGCTCCTTTAATAGTGGCTCCTTCTACATCTTTTTAAACATGCAAAGTGTAGCAAGACAACAGAATGAGCCAATCAGCAACCTGCAGGGCTGAGCAATAAACACTGTGTGAAAGTGCCAACACCTGCAGTTCCTCTGGTGTCCACTTGAGGCTGCCTCCAGCAGTGAGTCAGTCCCCATAGAGCCCCATGTTAAACTTTACAGCAGAAATAAACATGTTTACAGCCTGGTACAAAAAACAGTTTGGTAAATGGACTTATAAAGCTTCTTGTCTTTGTGACCACTCAAAGCTGCTTTTACACTACGTGTCACATTCACCCATTCACACACACATTGC
This sequence comes from Semicossyphus pulcher, assembly GCF_022749685.1. Classification (NCBI taxonomy): domain Eukaryota; kingdom Metazoa; phylum Chordata; class Actinopteri; order Labriformes; family Labridae; genus Semicossyphus; species Semicossyphus pulcher. The sequence goes on from NW_027211737.1 coordinate 33,297,946, forward strand.
CCAACTGTCAATCATTCATCACTGTTGGCTATGCCACCACGTTCAGTGTCTTGCCTCAGGACACTTCAACAGGTAGACTAAGGGAGCTGGGGATCGAACCTCTGACCTTGCGACCACTGAGCCACAGCCGCCCACAAAGCTTGGGTCTCTATAGCTCATGTCTCTCTTCATGACAGCTGTTAAAGAACAAGATATTTTTGGCAGAATTAATGACGAAGTGTCCAAGAGAGTTTCAGTCTTATCCAAACCTTAAAGTCAAGCTGTGGAAAGGAGGTCGACTGAGTGAAGGCTGCTGCTTCAATTGCTGCAAATATGGCCGCCTGTCGTGATCATGTAGAGAGGCCCATCAGCTCCAGTGAAGCTGTGATGCACTCATTATAGTGTTATTGTTGGCTCTGACTGACTTTGCTCCCTCCTGTCTTGATGGTTGCTTGTGTTGTATGTTACGTTCCCCTGAATGGGCTAGGGGATGAGGGGAGAAACAAGAAATTAAAACCCAGGAAAAAGAAGGGATGAACAAAGTAAAGGCAAAGTTGAAGGAATTCATTTACAAACTAAAGCAAAGAGGAAACACAAAGCAAGCTTCTTCGAAACAAAAGAGAAGCTGTTGTATAAGACAAAACACTATAGACCAAAAAGTGCAAATAACAATTAACACTAAGGCCTCGAGGAAACGCCCTCCTTCCACTGAAGGAGTAAACACGAAGACGTCTGTCACACACACAGCCAAATGGCCCACCTGCACTGGCTGTCTCCTCTCTGCTGCTCTGTATAGTCCTGCCTGATTGCTGAATTGTAACAGGTGAGCCTGATCACCTGCTGCAGCAAGGGGAGATCAGCACCTGAGGAGCACAGGAGAGAGACACACACACAGAAAACACAACACAAAACTACAGCGTGTTCAGCGTGTTCAGCGTGTTCAGCGTGTTCAGCGTGCTCATCGTGTTCATCGTGTTCAGCGTGTTCATCGTGTTCAGCGTGTTCAGCGTGTTCATCGTGTTCATCGTGTTCACCGTGTTCAGCGTGTTCAGCGTGTTCAGCGTGTTCACCGTGTTCAGCGTGTTCAGCGTGTTCATCGTGTTCAGCGTGCTCATCGTGTTCACCGTGTTCAGCGTGTTCAGCGTGCTCATCGTGTTCAGCGTGTTCAGCGTGTTCATCGTGTTCAGCGTGTTCACCGTGTTCACCGTGTTCAGCGTGTTCATCGTGTTCACCGTGTTCAGCGTGTTCAGCGTGTTCAGCGTGTTCAGCGTGTTCACCGTGTTCAGCGTGTTCAGCGTGATCAGCGTTTCCACGGCCGGCTGCAGGCTGGAAGACAAACAGGGCGACAGTGTCACAGAGGATGTAAAGCAGGGTGAGTGTGCGAGTGCACTCCTCACTTACTGTCTGCTGTGGTGATCAGTGAGAGGAGGATCCTTGTGATGTTTCAGGCAGTGGTAAATCTCAGTGGACAGAAGCAGCAGCTGAGCGCCTGCAGAGTTAAAACACTTCTGTTCAAAAATATTTTCCTCTCCAAAGAGGAACAAGACAGGGGTGCCCCCTCTCAACGTTACCTTTTGATCTGGCAATCGAACCGCTTGCTCTCTCATTGTGACGCTGCCATATATCTGAGGGGATAGCTCAGAGAATAATGTATATAAGATAGCGTTATATGCAGATGAACTTCTTCTGTTTGTCAGCAATCCTATGTCATCAATACCGTCCATTCTGTCTAAAGTAGATCAATTCGGGAGATTATCTGGCTACAAAGCGAATTATACCCGATTAACCTTCTACCTACCTTCTTCTGCTTTCCCTTTCAGGAGAGTAATCTCTCACTTTAAGTACCTTAGCATAGTTGTCCCTAGATCCTTTAACTCTCTTCTTAAACTTAACCTTTCACCACTGATGGATAAATGTAAACAAGATTTGGATCGTGGCGTACACTTCCTCTATCAATGGCAGGTCGCATCAACTTGATTAAAGTGAACATCGTCCCTAGATTTCTCTATCTCTTCCAAAACATTCCCATACTCATTCCAAAGAAACAATTTGCTCTAATTGATAAAATGATCTCAAAATATATCTGGAACAATAAGCAGCCACGCATCACTAAGCACTTCCTGGAAAGACACAGGATGGAGGGAGGAATGGCCATGCACAATCTTTTGCATTATTATTGGGCAAGTAGTATCCAAAAATGTTATTGGGTCAAGGGTCACTGACGACAATGTTCCAGATTGGGTTTCAGCAGAGTCTTACAACCTTCCTGTTCACTCTTTAGTCTCCTCTCCCTTACAAGTGTCTATAGGCAGCTCAACCAACAATCCTGTGTCCTCCCATACACTCAAAATCTGGTCACAATGTAGGAAACATTTTGGTTTGCAAAGCCCCTCTGTTTGGGACCTATTATGTCTAACCATCTCTTTACTCCAGCTGGGATGGACAGGACCTTTCGCGCCTGGCATGGGAACGGGATACGGTTTATTAAAGATTTTTATATAGATGGAATATTTGCATCCTTCGAACACCTAGCAACGAAATACAAACTACCACATGCCCATTTTTTTTTATATTTGCAAGTGAGGAATTTTGTTAAAGTAAAGCTGAAACGGCATTTCGAGAGTATCTAGCTTCCTTATCGTGACATATTTCCGAGTGAAACCGGACGTGCAGGCGGGACATATCATTAGAGGGATTTGATTTGATCGTCGAGAAGTGGGCGTAGACAGACGTTCTCAGGGCCACCGTAGATATTGTTTCTTTTCATTGAACTTAAGAGTTCAAAAGAAAACAAACCTCTTTCCCAAAATATACCAGTACTGTCTCTCTCCCTCTCTCTCCCTCTCTCTCTCGTCCAAATATTTCCAGAGGAGCAGATGAAGACAGGCGTGGGGAGGCGGGGAGGCGGGATCAGCTGGCCTGTGATCTCCTGTGCGAGCCAAGCTGTCTGATTGGCTGGAGGGCTGCAGGGCCATCTTGCCTCCCTGGCAGGCAAGTGGCTCAAGCAGTTTGGTCGAGGAGGTGTGTGTGTGTGTGTGTGTGTGTGTGTGTGAGGGGGTAAGGACTTGGAAAACCAGAGGGTGAAAATGTGTGGGTGTCTGAGTGTCGGGGTGGGGGGGTATATGACAGAACTGTGAAAATGAGGAGGGGATGTATTTTCAGTGTGTGTGTGTGTGTGTGTGTGTGTGTGTGTGTGTGTGTTTGCACGTGTGCATTGTAGCATATGTGTGTTTGACTGTGTGTGTATGTTTGTGTGTCTGCAGAAAGAATCAGCAGGACCTTAAAGATCAAAACTCTGAAACTAAACTGAATGTAACTGCTGAGTGTCAACTTTAGCTTTAGCTTGAGCCTTTAGCTTGAGCCTTTAGCTTCAGCATTTAGCCTTTAGTTTTAGCTTTTAGCCTTTACCTTCAGCCTTTAGCCTTTCGTTTTAGCCTTTAGCCTTTAGCCTTAGGCTTCAGCCTTTAGCTTTAGCCTTTAGCTTCAGCCTTTAACCTCAGCCTTCAGCCTTTAGCTTTAGCCTTTAGCTTCAGCCTTTAACCTCAGCCTTTAGCCTTTAGTTTTAGCTTTTAGCCTTTAGCTTCAGCCTTTAGCCTTTAGTTTTAGCCTTTAGCCTTTAGATTCAGCCGTTAGCCTTTAGCCTCAGCCTTTAGCCTTTAGTTTTAGCCTTTAGCCTTTAGCTTCAGCCTTTAGCCTTTAGCCTCAGCCTTTAGCCTTTAGCCTTTAGCCTGTAGCCTTAGCCTTTAGCTTTAGCCTTAGGCTTCAGCCTTTAGCTTTAGCCTTTAGCTTTAGCCTTTAGCCTCAGCCTTTAGCCTTTAGTTTTAGCCCCTTTAGTTTTAGCCTTTAGCTTTAGCCTTTAGCTGTCCAAATTACACACTTTATTTTCAGGTTTGGATGTTTCACTAGTGATGCACCTTGGGAGTTGTGGTTCACCTCTTTCCAAACACACACTGGCTTGTATGTTTTAATAAAGAGCCAAATATTTCCTGCAGAAGTGTTTCATGAGACACATCCAGGAGAGAGCGTTACATCTGTCCATTTAAAGGAGGTAACCTGAGTGAAGGCTGTGAATGCTGCACACCTGTGTGCCTGCAGTCATCGTGCAGAGCAGCAAGTGAATCATTAACAACTGATACGAGCCGTTTGCTCTGACGTCATACAGAATGACTGTGTCGTCTTTAACGTAGTCCACTTCACTCACACTTTTGATTTCTTTGCTCTTTCATAGTCGAGCATCTTAGGTAGCCTACCTGTGCTTTAGAGTTCAGTTCTTAAAGTCGCTCGTTCTGCTGAGTGAGACTGTCAGATACCTTTAAAGGTAAAACAGACTGCAGCACGTCTGTCTGAGTGTATTTACATTTTATCCTTCCCGAGGAGGAACACAAGCTGCACATGCTATGTGTGTCTGTGTGCTCCTGAATGATTGTGTGTGTGTGTGTGTGTGTGTGTGTGTGTGTGTGTGTGTGCGCGTCCGTGCGTGCTTGCTTGTGTGCGCGCGCCTGTGTGTGTGTGTGTGTGTGTGTGTGTGTGTGTGTGTGTGCATTCAGTTGAAATTACTCTGATTAAACAGATAATACTGAAATGTTCACTGCTCAGGTGTGATCTGCAGGTAACAGAAGCATTATTATCTTCCATCCTTTCTCATCATGAGTCTGGGGGCTTGTGTATCTGTAGCCTCACACTGTGATAGTGTTAATACGAATGGATCAGGGAGGATAATAATAATAACAATAAGAAGAAGAAACTATATTTTAAAACACGTTTCATGAAAGAAATGCGTCTCACAGAGCTCTGATCGTCCTTCACTATAACACAAAGCGACACTCCTGTTCTGATCAAACATTTCAGCAGAACGTTGTGCAAACCTGAACACAGCAGAACATCATAACATCTTTTTAATTTCACACAGCGACGAGCGTGATGTCAGAGGAAAATGGCCGCCATGTGAAGACGTTGACTTCCTCCTCTGTTCCCTCCTTTTGTTATAAGAATCTATAACTAAATGTAAACTGGTGATCTGACCTCGGCCCCTCCTCCCTCATCCTCAAGATAACTAATACAAGTCATCTGTTCTTAAACACCACATAAAAAGGACACACGCACACACACACACACGCGCGCACACACACACACACACACACACACACACACACTCTTCTCTGATGTAGAGTTGGACCCTGCTGATGGGACACACACACACACAGGCTCAGATGTTAAACCAAGGTCCTTTGTGTTATTGCTGACATTATGTTTCATTCTCTAATGCCCCCCCGGCGAGCACTTCTGATGATCCACACACACACACACACACACACACACACACACACACACACACACACACTCTGAGGGGGCGAAGTGCAGACGGACAGATAATCACCAGTACTTGTAGCGTAATAGCGGCTAACACCAGAACAGCGGGGGCTTTGACCCTCCGACCTCAGACTCAGACATCTCTTACCTGTACCTGCAGGTGGACTGTAGAGACCTTTAAAGATGCTTTTATTGTGAAAATCCAGCCTCAGGGCTGATTTTAAAAGATTCTCAGTGAAATCAGACAAACAGAAACTTTAATTTTTGAACACAGACAAACATGTTCTCTGTGTGTGTGTGTGTGTGTGTGTGTGTGTGTGTGTGTGTGTGTGTGGTATGACATCATCCAATGGGGCTTTGTTGCAGTGACACCCATGGCCTTCTGGAGTCCAGACACCCCCCGTGGAGACCAGAGAGACGTGTCACCTTCATCAGTGTCCCCGGGAGACACACACACACACACACGCACACACACACTAAAAGTTACTATGGATGTGGGGACTAATTATTATTACTTATTATACGGACACCTCCATTACCTTTGTGCATATTTATCACTATAAATGCATATGTATGTCAAAGATGATCTAAATAATATCATGTTAAGACATGTTGATGAACGCGCCATGTCCCTGTGTAACACAAATTCTGAATGTGTGCACGTTTGTTTTTAAATGAAAAGTCTTCTTATGTCAGTAGATCATAAATCAAGTTTTCCTCGGTGTCTTTCGGGACTCGGGGTCGTTCCATAATAACTGAGGGTTCATTATGGTCTTATATCAGAAATACAAGCGTATGTGTGATGATGAGGAGACGGTACGGACGTCGTCTGTCCAGCGGCTGCGGACTCCCACCGGGGAAATCTTCGACTTTACTTTCCAAGCACGACTTCCAAGGACGGGTGTGATGTCTGGCGGGTGGAGGGGGGGTGGAGGATGGAGGGGGGGTCTGGGAGGTGGCGGCAGGGAGCAGGGCTCTCAGAGCAGCCGGTGTCTCTCTGGTGACAGGTGATAAAGTCTGAAATGCCAACAGAGTGCACTGCAGGCAGGTGTGGAGAAGATGTCCAGGAATAGCCGAACCCTCTGTTCACAAGTCTCCTGACACCAACACCACAAATACACCCCCCCCCCAACCCCCCCGACCCCCCCGAACAGCCTCCAGACCAGAGACAACGACTCGTGTCACCTTGTGTTCGTGTCTTTTCTCTTCGTGCTGGAGTCATTATTTGGATTTCTTTACCTTTGGTTTGTATAAATAAAGAGGGTCAGGAGGAGGATCCATGTTGGGTCTCTCTGCACCTGCTCTACATGTACAGTTTCATGAAGTAACTTGTCATTTGGCTCTGTATAAATACATATTGATTGGCTGACTGGGGCAAATTAAGGCTTGTATTGTAACTGTAAAAATCCAGTTCCTCTTTCACCACTTCCACAAGGACTTAATTATTGTCATGAGACCTTGTTAAAAACATAATCATACGAGCAGTTTTAATAAAATTAATATCAGTTTAAAATCACTTTTTAATTTGCCTGGACAAACCGGTCTGTTCTGTACCGCTTGGTTTCCAGACCAACGAGTGGGATTTCAGTTTTCTGCTCATTTACTCTTAAAATATTTGTTCTCAGTAAGTGACGCAGTAAACAGAGCCTTCGTGTCTCATAACAGTAAAATTTGACATTATGATTATTCATTTTTGTACCCAAAGGGGTGTGTACGAGAAAAGAGAATAGGACCTAGAATGGTTCCTTGAGGAACACCACTTTTAACGGCAAATGTTACTAAAACTGTCAGTTTAGGCTGCAGGTGGATCTTTATGATGTCAGGTGTGCAGAGGTAGATCTGTATGTCAGGTGTGTACCTGTATGTTGATTGGCTCGTTGTTCCCTCTCTGCTCTTAAGGCCTCTGATGTCCCTGCAGACGGCGTCCTCTGAACGTGACCCTGCGGACTCACACTGTAACACTTCCTGTAATGTCAGACAGCTGTTCTTCACATCGCAGCTCATTTTACCGTTTAATGTGTAACCCCCCTCACGTTACCCTCCTGACCACCGTCTCTGAGAGGGGACGGGGGCCTCAAGATGTTTTCAGAGCTCTGCTGCTAATGTCTTGCTGGGGGGGGCCATCTGTTTCTGCAGCCCCCCCGACGCTGAGCCGGGGACGGGCTGCTGGCTCCCTCCATCGCTGGGCTTCTGTTGGGGGTAATAATGTGAGCTGGTTCTGGGAGCCCAACTGGTGTCCACGAGTTTGTCCTTTACCGCCACTCATCCCCGTCCCAGTCACGCCACAGCAAGGGCAGCGAGCCACGGCAGGGGGAGGAGGAGGACTGCAGGGGGCGCTCTTCATCTCTGAGAGGGTCTCTGTTCTCGTCCTCAGTATGCTGTGTGCAGAGCTGCAGAGTTTCTTTTCTTCTCAAAGGGAAACATTCAGATCAGCACAGTTCCCTCAGCTCCACAGGCAGGTGTCAGTGAGTGAAGTATCATCTTCAGACTTCCTGTTACCGTTTAAACATAAACACAACTGTGCCCCATGACGACAGGCTGACGCACACTGAAAGGATGCTCATTATCTTGTTTGTATTGTTACCTCGTTCTCTGACTTCCTCTGCACTAAGCACCAGGTTACTTTCAAACTGTGTTCTGATCCAGAAACAAATGACTTGATAATAAACAATGTCCTCAGTAATGTAGTCAAAGAATATTAAAGTAACATGAAGACAAAGTTTAATGACAATCACCAGAATCAGCTTCTGTCTTATTTCATTGTGTCGTCCGTCATCCCTCAGCCCATCCTCAGCAGCGTCACATGTATAGGTAATCAGACAGCAGATGATATGATGTCTCATGTAACTGAGAATAAAAACTTTCAGACAGATTCAGGAGGAGAAAATTAAGTTTCAGGTTTTTATCTCACTTTGTTTTATACGTTTATTAACGTCATCGATCTAAGACTCTGTCCTCTTATTACAAACATTTAGAGACTGAAGAATCTTTATTCAGTTTATCAGACAGCTTATTTATTTAGCTCTGACCTTCTGCTTCATCTGTGGGACAAAAAAGTAGTTCTCTCCGTCACACCATCGGAGCGGCAGAGTCAGACTTCCTCTGTGGCTCTGCTGCTGTAAATGTGCTGATTGTGACAGTGAGCCGTTACAGGGGTGACTCCGGACATCCATCAGGGTAATTGTGGCATTAGGCTGCAAATTGGAGCTAAAATAACCAGATGCAGGGGCAGATAGCCACGTCCGAGTCCAGACACGGTTACCCCGAGTTCAAGGAGAGTTCAAGCAGAGAGAAGATTCTGTCAGCGAGCCGCGGCCGAGCCGCAGAATCCTCCGGAAATTATCCCACAAATATACGGTTTCCGAAGGGTGTAATTGTCTTCACGCTTATGGTCGTTCACGCCTCATCTCCTCGTCTGTAAGTCGATATTTTCATATTACAGGAGGATGTTTCCCCTCAGGCGGGACAGGATGTGAAGTCTCTTCATTTCCTGATCTTTTCCCTGAAATCTGCTGTCAACACGGATTGTAAGAAACGGCCCAGAGTAAACTTTTATGATCGCAATAAAGACACGCAGCACCGCCCACCCCCATCCCATATCCCTGCACCTGAACAGAGAGGATCATGGGATGTGACAGCGTCCATTAGGAGACTATAGTTTGTTCATTGTCACCTCTGACATCATTTCACACTTTACTCTGCTGTTTCTGAAACATCTGACAGGAGATGATGCAGCATGTAGGCCAGCCTCTTTCTGATACTTTATTCTGAAGCTGTTTTTCTTATTAGGGAAATATGAACTAGATTTAGAGACATCAGATACTGTGGCTGTGTCACGGCCCGAGGCGTCACAGACACACACACACACACACACACACAGCTGAAACGCTCCGAAACACTGATGCTGGTGAAGAGTAGGAAGTCCTCTCAGGGTGGAGATGGAGGGCCAAACATCACATGACCTGAGGTTTCGAGTCGTGCTGATGTTTAATCTGCTCATGAAGTTTCTCTAACATGAACCTCGTTGTTCTTTGTGCATAAACTAAACAGACATTAACAGGTGTTAGACCGGACGATAACAGACAGCTCCTGAATGAGACGCAAAGACTGACGACCTGAGACGAGAACTATTTCTGCATTTTGTCCACCAGTTAGTGAGTCAGTGCAGCACTGACACGTTAATACAACTACACATGAAAAACAGCACACACTCTGCGCAGTTTGGACACTAAACACAAAGAAATGAAAGTAAAGAACTCAAATATAAATATATTGTTATATATATATATTAACAATAATTATACATGAAAAGTTTAAAACGTTTATAAGCGGTGTGAAATATGACAGAACAGTGAGAACAGTGAGAACAGTCATATCTCCGTATCTACAGACTTCATACTTGATAACAAAAGAATCAGTCGGTCAATAAAGACATCAAACATTTGAGCAGATTTTAGTTTATAGACACAATTTGTAGAATGAACCTAAAATGAACAAAGTGAGAGAAACTGGTTTTGGCTTTAGGCAAAGACTAAAACACAATCAACCTCCTCCCCCTCGCCTCACACCGCCGTGGCCCTCAGCCCCCCCGCTAATTAAAGTGATACAACATCTCACAGGCCAGTGAGCACGTCTAATGGGCCCCTTACACACACACACACCCACACACACACACACACACACACACAGATCATGATCCCACTGTGCTATCACAGCCTCTCAGTCTAACGCTGATCTGACCTGAGACAGGATCAGTCATCAGTGACAGAGAACAGGTACGTGTACGGACGGACAGCAGGAAAACAAGACACATGCCAACAGCAAAGAAATCATCCCTTTAATTCTAAAAGAAGTTTGAAAGGAGAACCTCATAATGCCAAACACAGAATATGTTCTGATAGAACACACAGGGTTAATGAACAGGGAACGTTCAGGTCGTCAGTGATGAGAACACGTTCATGATATTTTAGTTTCATTCCTGTTTTAGACCTTTGCCCACACTTGGAGCAGAATGCACACGCTGGAGCGACGGTAATGTTTGTCACTCAGGATCATAAACCTCTGAAAAAACATAATCGAAGACAAAGAGACGAATCAACAGGAAAAAACACATTTAAGGGACAACAGACAGTAAGAAGGTAAAAACACAAACATATAAAAACTCAACATAAAGTAAGCAGAGAAGAGAGAGTGACATTAAAACTAGACCTGCAAAGAACTACAAAATAAACAAGATTAAATCAGTTACAGAAACATGGAAACGATAATCAAAGAGGACAAAGAAAGACTGAAAAGAAGGAAGAAAGGAAATAAGAGCAAACGCTCTGAGAACAGAGATGAGGAGAGGAGACAAAGGACAGAAAGAATCACAAAGAAAAAGTTTATAAGAAAGTAAAAGAGACAATAGCAGGAGAAAAAAAGCCGTATAAATACTTGTTAAACAGAGAGAAAAACAGCAGCCAAGAGAGACAGAACTCTAAATATGAACAAAAGAAGAGGAGAAGAATGAAAGACAAACAGGAACACAATGAGACGAGGAGAAGCAAACACTCAGAGAGCAGCCGGTGTTTGGTCATTTGGAAACTCTGCTTCTTCTTCTTGGATGATGTTCCCCTGAACCCACTGAGAGTGTGTGTGTGTGTGTGTGTGTGTGTGTGTGTGTGTGTGTGTGTGTGTGTGCGTGCCAGCATCAGAAATGAAGTGGTCAGCAGACAGCTTGGCTTGTCACAGGAAGCAGTGGGCAGCCAGGCCACATGTAGCTCAGAGGACAGGCCAAGGAGGGGCGGGGGGGAGGAGGGGGGGCGACAGGGGGAGGAAAATAAAAGGGGTCGGGCAGTGAGGAAGCCTCTTCAGACACCCCCTCACCTGATCTCATCACACCACATCTGCTCAGCTGTGGACCTGTGGGGAGCAGGTGGGAGGTGTCGGCCTCCATATTTGATGAGTGTTACAGGTTTCTGTGTAACTCTTTAATTTTACATCACTTTAAGCTTTGACTTTGTTCACTTGGACCGAGTGTTTAGGCCCCTGAGTGTATATAAAGATGGCCGACGCGGAGTGGGCGCTGCCATCATCTGTACGCTGAGCGTGTGCAGTAGAGATCGGCTGGTGGAGCCGCAGTATCGACGTCCCGCCCCTTCCTCTACCCGACACACACCTTTACCTTGTGTCCTTGGCGTGTTGGAGCCCTCAGGTGTCCTGGCCGGGTAGGACCCCTCAGGTGTAACCCTAACCACACCCCCTTTTTACTACATCAAAAAACTAATTAAAAGTAAACTTGTCAGAAAAATGAACACTTGGACATAAATCAGCAGGATAAGAACTAACTATAATGACAGAAACCATGTTTGAGAAAAATGTATTTGACGTGTATTTTGATTTTATAGTTTGACTAATGTCCCATCTGTTAACATGGAGGAGGCGGGCTTTATGACCTACAGACGATCTACATCAGTGGCGGCCATCTTGGTTGTTTACAAATATGTCTCTAGCAATTAAATCAGCTGAATATTAGATAATTGTTTGTGATTGGCCTGACCTGAATCAGGGCGGGTGGAAATCTTGTCATAATGAGGACGAGACGATAAAACATGAGCTAACAGAGTCAGCTGCTTCAGATCATTTAGGGTTCATTTAATAATCAAGAGGAAATCAGTTTCCAATATATCCTCCTCTGAGTTTACATTTATGAGCAGCAGGGATGTTGCAGACTTGAGCACATACTAATTTAAACAACACTTCATTCAGACTCAGCAGCAGCCGTACCTGCCTGTGTGTTGAGCTCACATTCACACGGCCCTGTAAATATGGAGACAAAGAAGAGCTGCTGATGTTTTAACAATCCTACGTCAGCAGGAGGCCGTCAGCCGTGAAACTAAAGGACCCTGTGATTTATCCAGCAGAGGGGGGGCAGAGAGGAATTATCTGAAAGGTCATCCTCAATTTCTGTCCAGAAATGATCTTTTCCCGCTCTGTAATAAACATTTATCTGATCCCTTTATTGGCTTTATTACATCTGACAGTTTAGTTAAGCCGTTTCCCGCCGCAGGTCGTGACAGTGAACGCAGCACAGAAAGTTCCATCAGCTGCGTTTGTTTCAGAGGGGCGAGGGGGGGCAAGGACAGGAGGTCTGAGCCGGGTGTTATTACAGCGAGACAAAGACTGCAGAGCTGCTCAGGTACATTTAGACCACCATAAATATCCTCCATTACAGAACACACACACACAAGCACACACACACACAGAGCAGAGGAGGCGTCTGAATGTCAGTGGAATTATTGTGAAAGCTGCTTTTATGTGACCAAAAAATGTAAACAAATCAGACCTAAAAGACATTAAAAGTGATTAAAGACACAATTTAAACACGACGACAGAATGTGTGTAAAGGCAGCTGTGTGACCTCTACAGACAGATCCTTCACTGACGTCTGTGAGCCCCCCGTCACAGAACATATCCTATAATATGTCTGTCGTCTATATCTCCATCATTTGTGCAGCTAAATGAACGAATGTGTCTATTTGAATGTTCTGTGTGACTCAGCTGTTGCCGGGTAGATTACAGTCCATCTCCTCCATATGGCCTTTTAATTCACTTCTTATAACCAACATTTAAAGCTTGCTTTCATTGTTTTTTTATTGCTATTACTCTTTTGACCTTTATTTACTGATATTTTTACTTGTCACATGTTGATCTCTTTGTCTCCTCTTTTCTGTTTCCTGCCATCTTTGTGCTCTTCTTTTACCTCCACCTGACTGCTCCTTCATGTCTTGTTGTGTCTGGAGTTGTTCAGGTTTCTGTTGTTGTGTTGATTTCTGAGTTTCTGTCGTTAGGACTTTAGAAAGCCATCGTAGCTGCAGGAACCATAATCTTCCTAAATGTGCAAATGTTTTTTTCTTACATAGTCAATTAATAAAATAAGAACAACAGAGAAAGTATGTCTTTATTTTTTTAACACTTTAGCAAAGCTGTAGCCTAGCGTTAGCTTTAAGCCCACTCAGAACACTTTATAGCATATTTTATTTATTATTATTTTATTCATCATTTCACATCATGTTTGTTGACTAAAGTCCGTGAAAAATATGACTTTAAAATTTTCATATTTTTCCTGTGAGTAAGATTTTTTTTTTTTTTTTGGTCTGGGGGATTTCAAACGTATACACATTTATTCTTACATTTTATAAGTATTATTATATTATAGATTATATACCAACAATGTCTGAGCAGCAGGGCGACTCGTGGTCTTTGCAGCAGTTTAATGTATCATTACAGTCATTGTTACTGTGGCCTCCTCGTCTGAGCATCACAGTATCTTCTCTCCTCCTCAGACGATAACAGCCTCTGTTCCTCCTGTTTGAGAAGGAGCTCATTATGAGTGAGATTTATGAGTCCTCCCCCTGTCTGCTCCCGTGCTCCTCCTCCTCCTCCTCCTCCTCCTCCTCAGAATCACTCATCGGCTCTCCAAGGTTAATTAGGTTGATGGTGTCTTTAAATAGCAGATCATCATTGCTCTGGTGTTTCCCTCTGCAGGATTACAGACTGCTCTTCTTCTGGGCTCCCGTTCAGGAGCTGTCACATGTTTTAGCCTCTCCTGGCTCCGATGTGGGGCAGGCGGGCTAAGTTAGCGCGAAAGTGAAGTTGTCACTCAGAGACAGAGGAGGTGCGGCGCGGTGTGGGCCGGAGGAGCTAACGGTTTTCCTCAGCTCGCCTCCAATCCAGACCATCTGTGGCCCCAGCTGGAGTGCCAGCGATGGTCTGGCACTTGTACGGCGCCATATTTACAGATCTAAACACAAATGGCTACTGCCTGATTGTTTCACGATTCATTAGTCAGACAAGCTCGGCTCCGGCGCCAGCCCAGCTGTTACAGAGTAAACCTTTGTCACTTAATAGGCCTGCTTATTGCCTCCCCATCAAACGTATTGATCTGTGGCCTCCCCCTTTAAGGTGAGCTGAGGGGGAGGGAGGGAGGACAGGGGGAGGGACAGTGACACGGAGGGTTTATTAAAACATGATCCACCCGGAGGATTAATTTAAGCTCTATTACATCTTTGTAAGTCTCCATGAACCAACAGGAACTTTTTAAATTCACCTGTAAATAGATGTTATACTACCACACACACACACACTGTTTCACTGCATCATCAGGAGGTTAGGTAAAGATGGTCAAATCAACTCTCATCCTTTTCAAGCCTTTTGTTTCCTCTTATTTAACGACCTCAGAGGCTGTTCAGAGAATGATGTGCTGTATCATGAGCAGGAATGCTCGTTCCTCTGCTCATGGTGATTCATGTTGGTCTCTCTCTAAATAACAAAGAGTACGCTCCTGATCTGCTCTGTCTGTTAAGTGTCTGAGATAACTTTGGTTATGAATTGGCGCTATACAAAGAAAATTTGATTGATTGATTGATTCATAACAAGCCTCCATCAGCAACACGTTGAGCTTACAGCAGCTCAGTCTGAGGCCCAGCTCTTCACAATATGACCACCTGTGTGAACCCTTTAGCATCAGGTTAGCACGTTTAACATTTTAACACTTTACTATCAGGTTAGCCCGTTTAACGTTTTAACCCTTTAGCATCAGGTTAGCCCGTTTAACGTTTTAACCCTTTAGCATCAGGTTAGCCCGTTTAACGTTTTAACCCTTTAGCATCAGGTTAGCACGTTTAACGTTTTAACACTTTACTATCAGGTTAGCACATTTAACATTTTAACCCTTTAGCATCAGGTTAGCCCGTTTAGCGTTTTAACCCTTTAGCATCAGGTTAGCCCGTTTAACGTTTTAACCCTTTAGCATCAGGTTAGCACGTTTAACATTTTAACACTTTACTATCAGGTTAGCACATTTAACATTTTAACCCTTTAGCATCAGGTTAGCACGTTTAACATTTTAACACTTTAGTATCAGGTTAGCACATTTAACATTTTAAGCCTTTAGCATCAGGTTAGCACGTTTAACATTTTAACACTTTACTATCAGGTTAGCACGTTTAACGTTTTAACCCTTTAGCATCAGGTTAGCACGTTTAACGTTTTAAGCCTTTAGCATGTAGCATCAGGTTAGCACGTTTAACATTTTAAGTCTTTAGCATCAGGTTAGCACGTTTAACGTTTTAAGCCTTTAGCATCAGGTTAGCACGTTTAATGTTTTAATTCTTTAGCATCAGGTTAGCACGGTTAACGTTTTAAGCCTTTAGCATCAGGTTAGCATGTTTAACGTTTTAAGCCTTTAGCATAACCAAATATAACTAACATCACTAACATCACTAACTAACATAACTAACATATCTAACTAACATCACTTACAGCACTAACATGACATGTGCAAAGTCTTTGGCGATTAGACGCCATCGTGACATCTTTATACTCGAAAGGGTAGTGAGGCCGAGACACGAATGAAGTCACTAACATCACTAACTCAAATAACTAACATAACTAACAACACTAACGTAACTATTGTAACTTTCATCACTAACATTACTAACGTAACTAACGTAACTAACATCACTAACTAACATCACTAGTGTAACATAACTAACATTACTAACGTTACTAACATCACAAGCGTAACTGACATAACTAACGTAACTAACATCACTAGCGTAACTGACACAACTAACATCACAAGTGTAACTGACATAACTAACATCACAAGCGTAACTGACCTTACTAACGTAACTCACATCACTAGCGTAACTAACGTAACTGACATCACTAACATCACTAATATAACTAACATAACTAACTAACATCACTTAAAGCACAAACATCACTAACTAACATTACTAACTAACATCACTTACAGCACTAACATAACTAACTTACATAACTAACATTACTAACGTAACTATTGAGACAAACATCACTAACATTACTAACGTAACTCACATCACTAACTAACATCACTAGCGTAACTAACGTAACTGACATCACTATGTAACTAACATCACTAGCATAACTAACATAACTAAATAACATCACTAATGTAACTAACATCACTGACATAACTAACATAACTTACATCGCTTGCTAACATCACTAAAATGACTAACATCACTAACTAACATAACTAACATTACCAACGTAATTATAATAACTAGCTAACATCAGTAACATAACTAACATTACAAATTAACATCACTAACAGCACTAACTAACATAGCTAACATCACTAACACCACTAACATAACTAACTAACATCACTAACAGCACTAACTGACATCACTAAAGTAACTAACATCACAAATTAACAGCACTAACTAACGTCACTAACGTAACTAACATCACAAATTAACAGCACTTACTAACATCACTAACACCACTAACATAACTAACTAACAACACTAACTAACATCATTAGCATGAGTAACAGCACTAACAGCAGTAACATAACCAACATGAGTAACAGCACTAACATAACTAACATAACCAACATGAGTAACAGCACTAACATAACTAACATCACTAACAGCACTAACTAACATCACTAACTAACATAACTGACATCACTAACAGCACTAACTAACATCACTAAAGTAACTAACATCACAAATTAACAGCACTAACTAACATCACAAATTAACAGCACTAACTAACATCACTAACGTAACTAACATCACAAATTATCAGCACTTACTAACATCACTAACACCACTAACATAACTAACTAACAACACTAACTAACATCATTAGCATGAGTAACAGCACTAACATAACCAACATGAGTAACAGCACTAACATAACTAACATCACTAACAGCACCAACTAACATCACTAACTAACATCACTAACAGCACTAACTAACATCACTAACTAGCATAAGTAACAGCATTAACTAACCCAGTACCTCTGTATCTACACACATGGAGTCACACAGATCCTTCACTGATGTTGAGTTTGCTGTACAAGTGAATCATAAGTGCACCTGTGTGTGCGTTCTACCTTTAGACAAACTCATCTGTTCTGTGTCTGATGTGAAGTCCAGTGATGTTGAACCCAGAGAGTAAAGTCCCTGCAGAGTCTGAGTCACCAGGGCTGGCAGCCTCAGCAGGATGTGCATCAACATAAAAGCTGTCCTCTAACTTATTGAGCCGTTTCTTGGAAGACAAAGAGAGGGGGTAAAACACAGCAGTCGATCCTCAGGTCAAGCGTTAAACCCTCAGAGGAAGAGGGAGTATTGATTTCACATTAAGAGCACGATCAGAGTAATTCACTGATCGGAGCTCAAACACACTCAGACATCGACTTCCTGCCTTTTTCCATCACAGCTGCAGAATCTACGAACATCAGCCAAGCAGGCGGAGGACTGAGCGTGCTCATTGATCTGACAGAGTGTGTGTAAATCTGATGTCAAAAAGGGAGAGGAGATGTTTATCGTGGAGGAGGGCGGGGTCACGAGTCAGGTGGATTGTCTTCTCGCCGATGCTTCAACATGACATACACACAGTCGCTCTCTCCTGTACAGTCCAATAATCTTTATATGTCTCATAGTTTAAATACCTGATTTAATTAACAGGTTATTAGCTAATTAGCAGATGTTAATTAATGCTCTATTAGTTCTCCTCTGACCCGGCTGACAACATTAAAGTGTAACGGTGTGATCATCAGCTCAGCTCGGCTGGTTTACAGCTGAAGTCACATCGTTTCAATCAGGAGAGACGTCATCATGAGTGAACAATTATTTAAGTTTGGAAATAAGAAATGTGCAAAGTCTTTGGCGATTAGACGCCATCATGACATCTTCATACTCGAAAGGTTAGTGAGGCCGAGACATGAATGAATGAGTATGAAACAGACTTCCTGCTGATTTAGTGATCAAACAGTAATTTGATTATTCTGCTGTTATTTGTCTGTTGTTTGCTGTTTGATTATTCAAGTTTTTGTACCAAACTTTGTGTCTTTCTTTGTGTGTGTGTTACACATACTACACTGTGTGTGTTACACTCTGTAGCAGCCGCGGAAATATAATCAACTAAATTTTTTTTATACAGCAGCTTTAATTCAAACATGCAGCTCAACGTGCTTCACAGGTGACAGTACAACAACACTGACAACCAGAGAGAACATTTAGTGAGACTAAACAATATTAACACTAAAACAAGGTAAAGAAAATAATAATATAAAAAACAAGGTTAAAAACTGAAGCAGCAAAAGAGAACTTTAAAAACACAGAGCGCTCCACATCTCAGGGGAATAAAAACAGACAATGTTTCTGGGACACATGAGGAGCATTCAAAATAAATAATTTAAGTTGTGTTAAAACAAAGTTCAGGTCAAAGTAAAAGTAAAGTAACGGCAAGAAAAGGATGTAAAGTTTCAAAGTAAAAGTCCTCATTTTGCAGGATTTCTCTCAGTTTTACATTATTATTATGATTATTACTATATTATTATTATTATATTATTATTGTTGTTATTATTATTATTATATCATTAATGAATCTTTTTACACACATCTGTAAATTAAATTATCAAAAAGTCTGAAGAAACAAAATTCGTAGAGAAAAAATCATTAACTTGATTTTTATTTTATCTTATTATTAGTTTTCCTACACCTCTGTGTGTGTGTGTGTGTGTGTCAATATGTGTGAATTATGTGTGTGTTTATATGTGTGTAAGACAAGGTGTTGGAAATGTGGGTTTCCATATGTGCAGGTGTGTCCCTCTGAGTTGACAGCATGCGCGCGCACATGCACACACACACACACACACACACACACACACACACACACACACCCAGCTGCAGAGCCTGGGAGAGGCGTTCAGGGCCCGTGTGAGCCTCAGTGCATCGATCACGCTGCTGACAGGCCGCCTCCCTCTCACTGTTCACACTGAGCTCTTCAGTATGGCTGCTTACAGAATAATTGATGGGGTGCTTCCCTGTTTTTAAGGAGAGCAGCGGAGAGACGACGGGCCTCCGACGGGCACTTTAACGTGATGCGTGAATCACTCTATCATGACCCATAAAGCCATCTGGAATAACAAACGCTCCTGTTTCAGCTCTAGTTCAGGTGAGGTCTGATGTACCAGACTGTTTGGTTTCTGTTCTATATGCACTGTTTCTTTCTACGGCCTCTCGACACATATTTATGAAGACAGTGCAGTATGTCGGTAAAAGCTGAGCTGTGCTGGACGAGCAGCCGTGCAGTTTTAGGTTCTGTTTGTTTTGAGCCATAACTCCTGTTTGTTTCAGCAAAGCGTGGACAGGCTGCTCAGACCCTCCAGGACTGTTTCAATGCTTGTTGATCATAAAGATAATATTTAAACTGACAGTAAACTGACACAAGCCGAAGGATTTTATTTGTTCACAATGCATTAGAACCTCCTGGGATGGTAATGATCCTTCAGACCCTCGGGTGAAACTCGGTTACTTACTGAGAAGTTAAATGATGGTTATTTTTGTCTTTCCTGAGCGACACTGGTATGAGCGGGAGAAAGCCCTGCAGGTGTCCATTATCAGGAACTTATGAACTCTGCTGAGGGTCAGATGATCCGTCCTCCCTGTCCTCCATAAACTCCTCCTGAAGTATTTTTCATTATCTAATGCTACTTTACATTTCTTAGCAGATTCTTCTTGTAAAGAGAGCCTCGAGCTTAGATGTGGGGGGATTTGGGGGCTCAGCTGGGTGATCATCAGTTACAGTCTTGGCGGTTTAGCCCCCCAGGAACAGGATGTACCTCTTTAAGTATGTGTTGATCAGAGAATGAATCTGGACACAAGTTGCATCGAGCAGAAAAAGTTCTGTGGGAGAGAAACAGACCTCCTCCTCTCAGCAGACATCTGCACGGACAGAACACAGCGTGCAGTGTGATGCGTGCTGTCTCCACTTCCTGTTATTGTCCAGCATGTTTGAATGGCGTCTGGAGCCCGCTGCACCTTCCCAGCAGATGGACCGCAAATATGGCCTCTGATTTATCTGGCCACTGATTAACTGTGAGAAAACAACACTCCACCAAATGTGTATGTGTCTGTGTGTGGGGGGAGGACGCTAATATATTCATGAAAATGTATTCATAAAAAATGATAATTGTGATGGAGAGCCCTCGCTGCTCCGAGGATGAGTCAATAAAAAGCAGGAGGAATTGACAGGCGCCTGTTATATGGACAGCACTCCAATAACAGATGGGGGGGCAGAGGGACGGACGGAGCGCCGATTGATCACACCAGAGAGGGGGAGTGTTAAAATGTTACGCAACAAGCTTTCATTTCCTTCCTGCACTTCATCGTACGTGCTTCTTCTGCAGGGAGGATGTTCTGTTACACATATTTAAACGCTCCATCATTCAGGTTCATCCGCCGTACTCCCAGAAACACACTGACTCAGGATCAGACTCGGGATGAGCTCTCACTCGTCAGACTGCAGCTCCCTCTCTGCGAGCGTTTAGCAGCGAGTTGGACGACACTCAGACGTAGATGAATGTCAGCCATTATCACGGGCGGCCATTTGTGCTGGTATTTGACTCACTAATGATCGTCTTCCAGGCAGGGTTCATCAGCACACACACACACACACACACACACACACACACACACACTCTAAAGGATTCAAACTTGGGGCTAATTTGTCCCTCCAGTTTATCATTTCACAATAAAAGTCCCTCCCACCCTGTTTGCCTTTTAAAGCAGTGTGTGTGGTCTGACATTGGTCCTGGTTGGACCCTCTGCTGGTCCGTGCCAGCCTCCTGTGTTGGCAGACCCACCTGGACCTGCACCTGCCTCTGTCTCTGGCTGTGGCTCGGGGACGAGTGATGGGAGGAGGGTTTGTTTTTTCCTAAGTGCTTAAATAACCGACTAACTCCGTCACTGAACTTAACCTTTTCCATATCCACCCTCACGTCCAAATATGGTCACTTCTGGCTCCCAAAAAAAGATGGCACACCAAAATACCAAAGTCGATGCTTCAGAACGGAGCACAAAGCAACGTGCTGTTCGGGTGTCTGTGTCCACTTTTTAAAGAAAGCTGATGTGTTCTTACAAACATGAAAGTTTGCTCTGATTGGTGGCTGTATCACTGGGTTCAATAGTAGAGGGGAGAATGTGTGTATGTGTGTGTTGAGAGAGAGAGAGAGAGAGTTGGCAGCGTCGTCTGAGCCCTTCAGTAAGGTCAGCTCGCTCGCCCCTCTCCAAAATATCCCTGGGAGAGAGTGTGTGTGTGTGTGGGGGGGGGGGGGGGGCATTTTACCTAATGATGCTGCGCCAAGATCAGCTGAGTGTTGGGCGTCGGGGGGAGATATATGACATCTTTAGCTCTGTTACACACACACCGTAACATATCATCATCATGTTGTGAGTCAGCCATGCTCTCTCTCTCTCTTAGCTCTGGTGTCTTTAACCGTGTGTCTAATCACTGCTGCACGTCCAAAGGTCAGAAGAGGTTAAAGGTTTGTCAGCAAGCTTTATTTTGAAAATGCAACCTGATGATGCTTATTTATTGTTGCCTGCTTGACGTCTTTATTTTGAAAGTCTAACTGGATGTTGAATGTTCATTACAGCTAAGCACAGAGTCTGCACGAGTCTACTAGTCTAAGACACACACTAACTCACACACACACACACACACACACACACACACTTCCACAGCAGACTGGGAGCAGCTCAGCGGAGCTCCAACACGATTGAGATACATGAACAAATATGAATATTTAATATTTAAGTGTTGATATTAATTATGCATAAAAGGGGCACTTTGCAGACGGGTTAATGAATGATGTTGATGGAATTAGACTTCATTTGGAGCTTAATATAATAATGTTTGGATTATATTTGCTGTAATGGATTCAGAGCGTCTCCTATTAATTCGATTGATGACAGCCGAAAGCCGGCGGGTCATTTGTGCGTCTTCGAGGATTCACATTAGTCACGAAAGATGAAGAGTGAGCTCGACTTTTAAGGCAGGAGACGTCAGGCCGAGTCTTCTTCTTCTTCTGTGGTTTTAAAACTCGACTTTTAAGGCAGGGGACGTCAGGCCGAGTCTTCTTCGTCTTCTGTGGTTTTAAAACTCCACTTTCAAAGGAAGAGACGTCAGGCAGAGACTTCTTCTTTCTTCTTCTTCTGTGGTTTAATACTTGACTAGGTTAATACTCTTCACATTACACAGTAAAACATAATGAGCTTCATAACACAGTGCTCTCGTGTATCTCCGTCTGAACTCTCTGTGATTATCGTTCAGTGTGACGATGTTTGGAGACACAAAGCCAACCAGAGCTTTTGAAGGATTTTCTGGCAGTTAAAGGATTGAACAGTTATTCTTCAGGTACTTATTGCGTGTCCTTTTCCCTCCGCCATTTTGAATGTCAGACAACCAAAAATTAGATAATTAGCTGTGGACAACTCAGGTCTTACACCTGGTGGTCGGGACATGGTACTGCAACTCAAATGGTCCAAAATGGCTTCAAATGTCCTCAGTAGACGGGACCATGCATGAAAGGGTTAAAAAATATAACTGTCATGGAGAAAGTGAAAGTACGGCTCCCCCAGTGGCTGAGTGGAGTAACACACTGAACATTTAATCACAACGTCCCCTCAGTGTGACTGGGAGCCGCTGAACGCGTCAAATATATAATACAATGACAGTGACAGCAAACTAAATATCAGGACAAAGAAAAGTTACAACCTTAGATTAGATGTAATCAAGAAGAAAAAGAAACATGATCAATATATCAATAAATCATTAGAGGAAGGAACAGCGCTATTGAAACAGGCGAGAAGATGAGAAAACAAAACACAGAACAGATATTTACAGGTCACTTCTCCAGACAGACGGAGCCCGAAACATAAAAGCTTTGTTAACAACTTCCTTTGATACGAGGGAGACCGTGAGGAGGATCCGATCGGAGCTTCTTAACGACTCGTTTGACGTCTACGGACAGAACGACGTTTTAGACGGTTAGTTCAAGTTCATGCTTTAAAAATAAATAGATACCAGTGAAACTGACGTCTTTTATATGGAGACTGTGGAACATTATGCGATGGTGTAAATCTACAGTGAGGGGATGAAGGTCAGCATCCTGCTGTGACACAAGAAGCACATCCTCCATGTCGTGAGCTTCTGACCTTCAGGGGGGCATTCATTAGCTAATGAGCTAATTAGCCACCTCCATCAATGTGGCAACAGCTCAATATGTTTCATATCCACTTTATCTGATGCTCTATGTCAAGGTCTCCGGTTGTTGACCTTTGACCTCTCAGGGATGTTTGGCAAAATGACAGAGACACACTGAGAGCAGCTGTATTGTTATTAGTTGGTGGCATGTTTTTGTTTATTGGAACACGTTACACATTTTATTGTATAAATCATTATATTTATTATTATATATATTATTATATTATTATTATATTTATTATTATTACTTTGAATGTGGCTGAATGTTTACAAATTGTCCACTTGCTGCGTCTGATTGATCTTTTTCAGAATGCTCCCAGTGTTTTGATGTGAGCCTTATAACCCTCCATGAGTCTGACTCTGCAGTGCTCCTGCCCCTCCTTCCTCCCTGTGCTAAGACTCCTCCTCTCTTCCTCCTCCTCTTCCTCTCCTTTAAAATCACATTACACTCTGAGCTGCGTCTCAGCGTGGCCTCTCCTCTGATTGATATTGGCTCATCATACTTAATCTAGGGTGAAATTTCCGAGTCTGTGCTAAATGACTTGCAGCCTTCAGCGGAGAGCAGATATTTATTTTTCTCAGGGCTAATGACCTGTCCCCCGGCCCCGCCCACTGATGGTTATTTACTGGGGCCCAGATGCTCGCGCTCAAAATGAGTGGTAATGTCAGCGGGCGCCATCCTTCATCGGGCCGCCCCTGATTGAATCCGAGTGATCCCATTGACATTGACTCTGTGACTTTTAAGGCCATTACCTTCCCCCGCCCACCATGATCACCTCATCACCACCACGCGCTGACAGCTGATTAGCAACAAATTACTGACAGGAGAGGGCTCTGACACCGCGTGTGTGTGTGTGTGTGTGTGTGTGTGTGTGTGTGTGTGTGTGTGTGTGTGGGGAGGAGGATCCTGACTCCTTGGCAGCCCCTCCTCCACACACTCAGAGTGTATAGTGTAATATCCGTGTCTGCAGCGGTGCCCTCGGCTCTGAGCTCATGCTAATGTAATAACTGTGCAGATAAAACGCTACAGTTAGCTTCCTGCTAAGAGTACACAAGCAGCTGCTCATTCTGTGTCATCTCTGCACGCTGTCCTCCACATCAGTGTTTGTTGTACTGGTGAAGTCAGGTGACGTATGAAGAGCACCAGTGGAGGTGGTCGGGGTGATGAATGGGCCAAACAAACTGATGACTCATTTGTACCAGAGTCCTGGGTGGAGGATGCAGGAGGTGTTTGAGGGCTCCCTGGACTCTCAGGTGCTCTGGTTTTGGTCGGGGGGTTCAGTGAGATACTGGAGCTGACTGCTGACCTCAGATCTGTGAGAAGAAGCTAGACGTCCCAGAGGAACCAGAGGAGAGGTGTCTCCACGTGTGTCTCTCAGGGACACAAACTGGACCGGCTGTTAAAGCACTTTCAGAGTCAGAACGTCTCACATACGTCCCAGCGGAGGATCAGCTGAGGGTCAGGACTGAAGACACTGAGAGACGCTGACAGGAGGGGGACTTCTAAGGATCAGGGTGCAGAAGAGGAGACACACATCCTTTTTAAGTGCAGACTCTGAAAGGTCCTCAGGATAAAAAGTGTCTCTAGAAACATGTTCCTAATGACTTTATGGTCTCAATCTCTAGTTTCAAGTCTTCTTCAACACAGCATGATGTTCATTTAGTCTCTGATGCTCCCATTGAGAGTCACACAGACCAGGAAGAGGGGTGGGGTTAGGGCGGGGCTACCTGAGATTGACAAATCCAAAGAATACAAATGAAGGACAATAATAATGTACCAAAATAAATCAGAGTCAAACATCTTTTGTTTCTTAGTTTAGTCGACACAGGACGTCAGCAGGAGCAGCAGCTAGCTTGTTTGAGCGTCATCAGCTGGTTGTTAGGGTTACTCTTCCTGCTGTGATCCAAAGACTTAGAACAGAGAGAAATGAGCTGCTGAAAACGCTTTACCTTCCCTGATGGACACTGATAAACGCGTCACAGGTGAAACTACAGACGCAGCTGAGAGACGAGTTTGATGTGACCTGTAGAAACAGGATCGATACTGAAGCATCATTGTGAACAGATCCTAAATCAGTTCGCGCTGCAGCCAGCAGACCTGACAGAGCAGCGTTTGATGCCATACATCATCCTCTCCGCTGCTGCCGCTGAACTCTGCTCGCAGTGATGCATCATGGTCTCTGTTTGATCAGCGGGGGGTCCAGGTCAGCTGCTCCTCTCGCTCTCTGGCCTCATTTAAGACAGTGATGGAGCCCCCCCCCCCGGACGATCGGGTCACAGCCACATGTCTGTCACTTAGCCTGGCTGCCTCCACCTCTGCCTCCACCTCTGCCTCCACCTCTGTCTCCCCCTCTGCCTACCCCTCTGCCTCCACCTCTGCCTCCACCTCTGCCTCCCCCTCTGCCTCCACCTCTGTCTCCCCCTCTGCCTACCCCTCTGCCTCCACCTCTGCCTCCACCTCTGTCTCCCCCTCTGTCTCCCCCTCTGCCTCCACCTCTGTCTCCCCCTCTGCCTACCCCTCTGCCTCCACCTCTGTCTCCCCCTCTGCCTCCACCTCTGTCTCCCCCTCTGCCTCCACCTCTGTCTCCCCCTCTGCCTACCCCTCTGTCTGCCTGTCAGGACAGCACACGACAGCGGGGGCCACCAGGGGACTGCTGGCTCCCAGTAAAGCTCCATTTGCTGCCCCCAAACCTGTCAGGTTAGGGACCTGGCTACACGGCGAGACAAAGACATAAAACATCAAACACATAATCTGCATTAAAAACTCACGTGAGGGGCCCCTCCTCTTCTGCGGGACTGAAGCCCACGGACACAGATTCATGTTTTCATTCGGACACAGATACATGTTTTCATTCGGACACAGATTCATGTTTTCATTCGGACACAGATACATGTTTTCATTCGGACACAGATTCGTGTTTTCGTTCGGACACAGATTCATGTTTTCATTCGGACACAGATTCATGCTTTCATTCGGACACAGATTCATGTTTTAATTCGGACACAGATTCGTGTTTTCGTTCGGACACAGATTCATGTTTTCATTCGGACACAGATTCGTGCTTTCATTCGGACACAGATTCATGCTTTCATTCGGACACAGATTCATGTTTTCATTCGGACACAGATTCGTGCTTTCATTCGGACACAGATACATGTTTTCATTCGGACACAGATTCGTGTTTTCGTTCGGACACAGATTCATGTTTTCATTCGGACACAGATTCATGCTTTCATTCGGACACAGATTCATGTTTTAATTCGGACACAGATTCGTGTTTTCGTTCGGACACAGATTCATGTTTTCATTCGGACACAGATTCATGCTTTCATTCGGACACAGATTCATGTTTTAATTCGGACACAGATTCGTGTTTTCGTTCGGACACAGATTCATGTTTTCATTCGGACACAGATTCGTGCTTTCATTCGGACACAGATTCATGCTTTCATTCGGACACAGATTCATGTTTTCATTCGGACACAGATTCATGTTTTCGTTCGGACACAGATTCATGTTTTCATTCGGACACAGATTCGTGCTTTCATTCGGACACAGATTCATGCTTTCATTCGGACACAGATTCATGTTTTCATTCGGACACAGATTCATGTTTTCGTTCGGACACAGATTCATGTTTTCATTCGGACACAGATTCATGTTTTCATTCGGACACAGATTCATGTTTTCTTTCGGACACAGATTCATGTTTTAATTCGGACACAGATTCGTGTTTTCGTTCGGACACAGATTCGTGCTTTCATTCGGACACAGATTCATGTTTTCATTCGGACACAGATTCGTGTTTTCATTCGGACACAGATTCGTGCTTTCATTCGGACACAGATTCATGTTTTCATTCGGACACAGATTCGTGCTTTCGTTCAGACACAGATTCATGTTTTCATTCGGACACAGATTCATGTTTTCATTCGGACACAGATTCGTGCTTTCGTTTGGACACAGATTCGTGCTTTCATTCGGACACAGATTCATGCTTTCATTCGGACACAGATTCGTGCTTTCGTTTGGACACAGATTCGTGCTTTCATTCGGACACAGATTCATGCTTTCATTCGGAGACCTCACTGGTTTATCAGATACTTTTTGAAGTCTCCAGTTTGGCCGTTGCCATCTTGGTTTTCATGTGCCCATATTTGAACAAGTGGACACTCAAGGTACTGCAGGTTTTAGCACTTCAGTCCTTAATTGTTGACATCTATTCTGTTCTGTTCATCAGTGTTTAAACAGGATGTTAGACTGACAGAGGGAGGGGCGTGTAAGGAGGAAACGTGTGGATATATCAGAGGTAACTACATGTGTGTTCACTCTGTGGATGGTGTTTTGAGGCCGAGGAGGCATCGTGCAAGTCTTCAGTCTGATGATAATATCCTCTTTAAATGTCTTCACTATGAAGGTCTACAAGTCACACACACACACACACACACCCTGCACCCCCACAGAGATGAATCCTGTATGCATTATGTCCAGACTGACACGTAAAGAGGCCCTAGATTAACGGCTCCCCCCTCCAGACTTTTATCCCCTCCGCTCCGGGGCCACGCTCATTTACATAAACAGATAATACTTGATAAAAATTTCCATTAGACAAAGGTGAAATGGATCAATTTCTGCTGCCAAGATAAATCTCACGTTTTACTCCGACAGGGTCATTACACCGGCCACATTTCAGGAATAATGTATTTAAAAAGTGCGCCGATAGCGGCCATTTCCCGCTTTCCAATTACCTTAAAGAAAAGCTTATTCTGTGGACAATAAAGCACATTACGGCACAATATGATACAGTCCATAAAGATCAGCGTGTTTGATGAGAGGTGAGCGAAAGCTCAGCAGATTTCCGAGGAGATGTCACAACCCCGTGGTTATCGCTGACACTCGCTGTGCTCGCCATGCAAATGTCCCATTACGCCCAGTCCACATAGATTAACAGCCTGCGAGGAAATAAACACTTTTTATCCTGATTCCTCTCCCTCTCTCTGAGCGCCGGAGGAGGGGGAGAGATGAGGAGGAGACGAGTGAGGAGGGGGTGAGGTGGATTGACAGGACAGAGAGGTGATGCCGGCGGTCCGGGGCAGCGAGACAACGGAAAAACTCATTAGTTTGCTTCCACCCCAATTCGCCGCTCTGCCTCTGACCTTGAGACATCCACTCCCCTGCAGGCCCCGCCCCCCCCCAATATTAGGTGAATGACACAGGAAGGCTTCCTCCACTCTGCAGAAAATTACAACCTGTTTCCCACAAACATGTAGAAACAGCTGTGGAGCCATGAAGAATAATATTACAACAGATACTTTGTTACTGTTCTTTACTTATTATAACTTTTCTCTCACATATGTTACATTGTCTGAACTTTACTCATCACTCATTGCACGCCACAACATGAAGACAGACTGAAACTGGAGCGTGTAGAAGAAGCGTCTCGTGAATGTGATGTCTGTGAGCCACAGGGAGAACTTGGAGCCACATGGATGAAAGAGAATGGTAAATGGACTGTACTTATACAGCGCTTTTCTAGTCTTTGCGACCACTCAAAGCTGCTTTTACACCACATGTCACATTCACCCATTCACACACACATTTATACACTGATGGCAGAGGCTGCTACGTAAAGTGCCCAACTGGGAGCAATTTGGGGTTCAGCGTCTTACCCAAGGACACTATGACATGTAGCCTGAGGGAGCTGGGGATCGAACCTCCGACCTTCCGATTGAAAGACGACCGACTCTACCACTGAGCCACAGCCGCCGAGAAGCAGCCAACATGGCCGATGAGCAGCAGCAACACATTCCCCGTCCAACTGATTTACACACTGCAGCAAAGTTCATGTGTTCTACTTTGATTTGAAGTTCACATGATTACTTCAGAAAAGTATCTCTGGTCAAATTCCTGTTTTTCAGACTCTTGTCCGGTTTAATCCAGATTTGCTCATTTAGTCACTCACACACTTACTCACAGAATCACACTCACTCACTCACTCACTCACTCACTCACAGAATCACACTCACTCACTCACACACTCACATTCACACTCACTTACAGAATCACTCACTCACTCACACACACACACACTCACTCATTCACTCACTCACAGAATCACTCACGCACACACACACTCACTCACTCACTCATTCACACACTCACTCACAGAA
>NW_027211737.1:33332500-33402500 GCF_022749685.1 Semicossyphus pulcher
ATGCTGATTAGGGTTTTCATGATGATGACTAAACTGATCCTGTCAGCACCAGTGTCCGCACTTGAAGCTGTTTGTTGGCTCTCACTGACTTCGTTCCCTCCTGTCTCGATCGTTGCTTGTGTTGTATTAACTCTCAGATCAACGTCGCTTTGGACAAAAGCGTCTGCTACATGAAACTCTAACATTGTAACATTCTTCTTCTCCTCCTCCTCCTCCTCCTCCTCCTTCTTGTTCTTCTTCTTCTCATTCTTCTTCTTCTTCTTCTTCTTTCCATCCCCCCCTGACCCCCCCTCTAAAGCCAGCAGACATGAAGCCATTATCCTGATGGGATCAGGCAGCATCCATCTTAATACTGGACTGCACGTGATGACATGATGAGCGTCCTGTCGGCAGCTTTGGAAGAATCCCAGGAGGGTGCTTTTATTTTGAAAAGCCACTTACAAACAGACTTGTTTTAATGTGAATCATTTATCAGAGCGGATCTTTGTGTCCTGGTGTCCCCGTGCTGTCGTCCCTTCATCATGACTTCAGTAATCCGATGCTCTGACTTTAATAAATCATTGTGTGTGTGTTATTTATTATTGGCCTGATGCTGGAGCTGCTCCTCGGGCTCTTACTCTGAAACTCTCACAGGGAGGTGATGTCTTCATGGAGGGATCCACACGGAGGAACCAGAGCGCCACCTGCTGCCCGCAGAGAGAACAGGAGGCTGTGAGTCTTTGTTTCGACCTCTCACTGAAATGATTTAGTGTCTGTTGTTGTCTTTTACATGTTGTGTAAATATTTGAATAATTTGTAAGTAGGTTCACACATTTGTTTTGGTGGTTTTGGTGCAGAACAGTTAACACAGAACTAGAATAAAAATAAGTAAAATACTTAAATAGAATAAGATTTAAAAAAATAAGCAACAAGAATAAAATTACAAAAGTAATATGTATAGTACAAAATATGTACAACAGATGTGATTAATAACTGTACACATGTGCAGGATATTAGCGTGCAAAAGCTGACAGTAGGTTGTAACGCAGTCTGAATTTTGATGTTTTTTGTGAAACTTTCCTGCAAATAAAAACACAGTGAAACAGGAAGTAACAGTCTGTGGTTCCTGAAACTCTCACAGCTGCACATTCAGACACTAACTCATGGACATTTGTTTGTGCTGATTTGCTTCTTTAAAAAAAGTAAAAAGGAACAAAATAAGTCCCATAAAAACAAGACTGGATGTTCATCAGCACCTTTAACCCTTCACTCTCTCCTCTCGACCTCTGTCTGTGTGTGACAGCAAAACATCTGAATGGAATGAGCTGTTCTTTATACCGCTGAACACATTCATAGATCCTTTAATAAAGATGTATGCTTATGATTAAGATCATTAAGATGAGATCATCCTCTATTGATCCTCAGAGGGGAAATTCAGTTGTTGCAACAGCACAAAGACAAAGTAGCAAGAAGGCAAATAGAAATGACAATAGATCAAATGAATAAAATAAGGTAACACTGGTATACAAAGGTGACATGTTCGGGTAATAGCAGCAGCATTTAGCTGTCTGAAACAGTACAGTATAAATAAGGTGTACTATTTCATTCTGCTGAATGTTGCTGCTCTTACAGAGAGACAAAAGTCTGTTGGTGCTGGTTACTGATGATTACTTCTCACAGAGATATCACTTGAATAAATACCCAGAATGCTTCAGCAAACAAGCGATCCTCAGTTACTGTCGTTTGGCTCCTGACCTCCTTCCAGACAGTGTCGAGCTCATCACATTTACCTGAAACCCGCTCCTTCAGCCTGATGCAGGTTTGTGTTCTTATATGTTCTTTAATCTAAATGTGTGTAGCAGCTAGCACTAACCCTCAGGCGTGCAGTAACCCGATCTTATACCGAGATTCCCTCCTGCTGATCCATGCATCGACTCACGCTGTAAAATAAGAGGCTGATAAAAAGATTTCTTTAATTTATGTTTTATTTCTTGTTCATCCGCTCCATAAAAAGCATAAAGAAAAATTCAGACGAGACAAGCTTCTGTCACAGATTGTTTAAAATGTTGAATGAGGTTGTTGTAAATCTGAGGAGGTGAGAGACACAATCAAATGATTATTATATGTATCATTATGTGCTCCAGTGTACAGGCTGTCTCATCCTCTCTAACAGACAGGTTTTATTCATCAGTTAATGTAATGTGAAGCAGCTCCTCTGCTGCAGGGACAGAGTGACCTCTACAGGATGCAGACTGAACTGCAGCCTGTTTCTGTCACTCAGAGAGACACTGAAGCGTCGTGTAGTTTATCTTTTACAACAGTTAATATTCAGTTCTTGGTTCTGATGGAAGAGTGAGTGGCTCTGAGGCGGATCAGTTCAGTTTTTTCTCATCGATCTTTTCATAGTTTGACGAACAAGCTGAAGAATAAAATATATTTGAGACAGATTATGACACATTTCTGATCTCTGTATGAAGGCTGAACGCAGGCAGCTAACACAGATAGCATACACTGATTAAATTAATGTTTTACAGTCACTGAACACAGAGTAAGATTTGATTCAACCTCTGGCTCTGAAACTGGGATGAATTTTAGATTGAATGCAGAAGCGTTTGTACATCTAACTGCACAAAGTAGCTCCTCCTCTGTGGGTCAGTTTGCACACCTGAAATCATTCACAGGCTTTCATGTCAGAGATATGACAGTAAACATGTCACAAGATGAGCTTGTGTGAGGTAAAAGGTGGACATTTATTTAAGTTCAATCTTCATTTACATTCACAGGTTTGTCAAACAGGTTTCACAAACTAAATGATACAAAAGCAGAGAGTTTGTTGAGCTCGTCCTGATTCACTGTGTCAGAAACTTTAACTCTCATTAGAGAAGCAAGCTGAAATCTGTAAATCTGCCAATTTCTACAAACAATCTTCTTCTCGGCTACTTCCCCCCATTTACTCTATGAGTCCTTTATCTTCATGAGTCCACATCGTTTTTTATTCTTA
Source organism: Semicossyphus pulcher (assembly GCF_022749685.1). Lineage (NCBI taxonomy): Eukaryota > Metazoa > Chordata > Actinopteri > Labriformes > Labridae > Semicossyphus > Semicossyphus pulcher. The sequence goes on from NW_027211737.1 coordinate 33,335,481, forward strand.
TTCTTAATTCTTTGTGTGTGTGCTTCTTTCAGAGGACGTAGATTCCGTGCACCAAGAAGTTAGAACACAGAAATCTGTTTGATTCTGGTGTCTAATAAAAAATGAGTAGAAAAGAAGATTTAGCCAGAGTTAACGTTATTTTTATTTGTATTGTGCTGACGAACAGGTGGGGCAGAAAACGTGCAAACATTTCAATGAACATCTTGTGATCATACATCTTAAACTCAAAAACCTGCTTCTTCTGTTGAATGTGTTTGAGCTGCAGGATGCAGTGACCCGACAGGAAGCAGGTGCTTCCAGGTGAGTGGGTATAAAAGGTGCACGGGAACACGTAACAATCAGAAAAAAGGAGCAAAGCTTTTTTGGATATGAAAAATGAACAATTACATCATTTTAAAATCTAAATCTTCTTTGTAAAGTTTAGAGAATCAATCTGCGGAGCATGTAGCCCTGCAGAAAGAGGATGAGTGCAATATGCAGCTCTGAGCTACACTCAGCTCTGTGTTAAAGGGCTTATTGAGCATTGTTCTCCAATAGAAAATCAACTCTCCCACAGTTTGTCGGAGTGCTGAGGATGGGCTTACACCTCCTCATCCATTAAGGATTAACAGGAAGTTTCATCCCGCTGCACAAAGAGCAACACATGCAGCTGCTGCTTCTAATCTCATTCAGCAGCTAAATGTCCTCCTCGCTAATCCCAACACTGGTTAAAAATTGTTTTCGCTTTTCTGCTGAATCCGGCGGGAATTACAAGACAGACGACCAGATGTATCTCCTCCCAGTCAAAAAGAGTCAGAGGAGGCTCGGAGATTAACTCTAATGCCTTTCAATATTGTTATACAGATGAAAGTTTACAACAAATATCAAATAAAATAAGTACAAGGAGACGAACAGCAACGCCATTTCATTCCCAGAAAGAGCTCAGAGGTCCAGATGCTCCGCCGATTCAGACTTCATTCAACCTACATCTCGTTTCTATCTGGTTCTTATTTCATTAGTTATGTGGATCATGAACATCAGTCAACATGGAAAAAACTATATACATGAAAAAGGGTTAGCTCAGCAGCTAAGTGACGAGTGAAAGAAACTAAACAAAGAAATATATTCAGAAACAAGTTGGACGAGTTCAGAGACCTGCGGGGATCAGACACGAAGCTAACATCGACAGCACCAAAGCCTGCAGTTCCTCTGGTGTCCACTTGAGGCTGTCTCCAGCAGTGAGTCAGTCCCCATAGAGCCCCATGTTAAACTTTACAGCAGAAATAAACATGTTTACAGCCTGGTACAAAAAACAGTTTGGGTCTCTATAGCTCATTTCTCTCTTCATGACAACTGTACGGGGAGAATCTTTATACAGCTCACCTGTTTACATTATATTAAGGCTTAAAATGATGCAGCATTAGGGGCGTGGCCTCTTTGAGTGACAGCTGGGAGCTGCTAGCTGTCTGCTAGGTGTCCCCTCAGCTAACTCAGTCACTGAACGTAACCTCTGGGCCGTGTTTGTGCTGTTGGAGCCTTTTGGAGATTTGTTCATGTAAATATCAGACAGATAATCTGTGTGTGTCTGTGCGGCTCATGTGCCGTCAGCTTCCACCACAAACACAGTCTCATTCTGACGGAGACGTGGTGGTTAGCCAGCCAGCGATTCACGTCTCCTCAGGTGAAGTCTTGTCCTTTAACCTTAACCTACACGTAAAAGACATCTTGCTTCCATCCAATAAATATATTTCAGTGTCACGCCGGCCTGAACAACACGCTGAAACATAAACACCAAACTGAGTTTTCTACAAAGCAAACATTTTTCTTTTGTCAGGTTGAATTGTTGCTTTCTAAATATTAAATGTCTTGTTGGGCAGAATGAAAACATGTTCTTCTGTGTCCACGGTCAGCAGCAGAGATGAACCAGATGATTGTCGTGTGTCCGCTCTCTCAGGTCGGATCTTTTCAGGAACATGTACACACAGTATTTTCACACTCCCTCCCCGTGTGGCAGTCTGACTTCACCCCCCGCTCTGCTGAAGAGCACAGAGCTGTCCTCTGCACTCTGTGTCAGGCCTGCAGCCCGCTCAGCCTGAGACACCCAGACGTCCTGGACGTGAAGAGAAGAGGATCTCTGTGTGACACTGAGGGGGGAGGAAAAGGCTGCAGAGCTGCATCCGAGTGTCAGCGTCCCAAAATAGTGTGGAGAACAAGCAGACTGAAGACAGCAAACAAACAACAGCTCTCAGCTCGAGTAAATGTCGGAGAACACACGAGACTCGACACGCTGTGAAGCCTCCCTCTGTCTCTCTGAGTCGCTAATCAGAGCAGGGGAGAGACGATCGGAGGGGACACCCGTCCTGTTAGGAGGCTGCAGCACCCATTTCCTCTGACCGTCCTCGCTAACACTTTCCCTCATTGACAAGCTCCCTCTGTGTGCTGCTGTGGACACAGAGGACACAGTCTCGTCTGCAGCAGATGTCTCGTGGCGTCGACTATAAATAAAGCCAATGAGACCAGCCGGCGGCCGACGAGCACAAGCCGCCGTGAGGTCGCGTTAGCTCTGCAAAGGGCCTGTCGAGCGCTGGCACGGCAGCGGGCTAACATTTGGCTGTGCCGACATCGAGCCTGTGAGCTGTAGTGTTCAGGGTTTGAGAGGAAAATAAAGATCCAGGCCCCAAAGTGAAGGTGTTATCATTGTGTTTTACCTGACTCAACTTTCTTTATAGCACCTTTCACACGGGACACCACAGTGGATGTCTGTTTTCTCTGAGTAGAGTCAAGGAGAGGACGGTCACGTGTAGGGAAGCTTTGACTAACATTTAACCATCAATAAGTTAATCAGTTAATAAGAAATCAATGTCACAATTATTACAAAATAAAGTAAACAAGCTCTGCTAAGTGCTGCGTTCAACATGAAGTGTTGTGATATGAGATACTTTAGTTGATGCTTGAATGTCTGTTTGTCCGGTTCTGTGTGGAGCCCAGGAGGAACACTCAGTCTGAGGGAGTCGGGAAGAAGAAGCTCGTTAAGAGCATCTGATGAAACACGCGTCATGTCATGTATATTATCTGTGCTGTGACATGAAGTCAGATTAACAATCCTTTAACATCAGTGAGAACAAGTACAACATGCAGTGTACTTACTGTAACATGTCCATTAAACACTGTGCAGCAGTCAGAGAGGAGGCAGCAGAGCCGCTCTGTGTTTCATTGATGACCCTGACAATCCCAAAGGACACCAGCAGCCCGGGGGCCTGTCTGTCTCTATCTAAACCCGTCTAACAGCACCCTGTTTGGAGACGACAGACTCACTGAGACACAGTATGAACCCTGGATGAAAATGTAACGCAGCGCCCGTTTATTACACTTTTCATCCACGGCCGGCGCTTTATGAGAGAAAATATCCAATAACGTGGAACACTTCCAGCCTCTGCCATAATCATCACAAATGTGAGATCTCCACTCGGATAAAACGCTCCGTACACAAATCACCTCCTGCTTTCATAAGAAACATTCAGTGGGAGCGGGAGCACTCTCATTTCATGTCCCATTACACGCAGACTCAACGCACCATCACAGCACAGCACTCTGACTTACACCTGACAGACAAACGGACCACGCAGATCTAACACTGACGTTCATTAAAAAGGCCGACGACAGAGAGGGGGAGAGGGGGTGGAGAAAGAGGGAGAGGGAGGGAGAGAGCGAGCGAGGGAGAGAGAGGGGGGGTGAGAGGTGGGGGGAGAGGGGGAGGGAGAGAGAGGGGTGTGAGAGGTGGGGAGAGAGAGGGAGAGAGAGGGGGGGGTGAGGGGGGGAGAAAGAGGGAGGGAGAGAGAGGGGGGGTGAGAGGTGGGGAGAGGGGGAGGGAGAGAGGGGGAGAGAGGGGGGGGGGAGAGGGAGAGAGAGGCGTGTGAGAGGTGAGGAGAGAGGGAGAGGGAGGGAGAGAGGGAAGGAGGGAGGGAGAGAGAGGGGGGGAGCAAGGGAGGGAGAGAGGGAGAGAGAGGGGGGAAGGGAAAGAGGGAGGGAGGGTGAGAGGTGGGGAGAGAGGGAGAGAGAGAGAGGGAGGGAGGGAGGGGGGTGAGAGGTGGGGAGAGAGGGAGAGAGAGGGACAGAGGAGAGAGAGAGGGAGGGAGGGAGGGAGGGGTGTCATCAAGGTACCAGGGTCTGAATCCTTCTTGGATTCAAGATGAAACATTTCCCTCAAAAACCCAGAAAAGTCTCATGAATCATTTCAACCTTTGTCTTTCAACAGAAACACATCAAGTGAGTGAAAACCTGTGAGAAGCATTTTTAGTAAATCCAACTGCAAACAGCTCAATTAATACCCCTGAGCAGCAGCAGCAGCAGCAGCAGCAGCAGCAGCAGAGTCTTGCTGCGGGCCCTGCATGTTGAGCTCCTGTCTGAACTTGGCAGGTGACACGTTGCCAGCGTGGACGTGCTGAGAGGTGTATTATATTAGACGTGATAATGAAGAACACACTTCCAGTTGAGAATGAGGCATTAAAGGGCGTGTAAACAGCAGAGGGAGGACGGAGTGTAAACAGCAGAGGGAGGACGGAGTGTGACTCGCTCCTGAGGGAATCCTCCAACATCCCTCACACCTGAGAGGACGCTCGCTCTGACGAGGACCCCTGATGACAGCGAGCAACAGGAAGAGGAAACACAGGCACACAGTGCAGCGGGATGACAGCCAGGACACTGAGAGCTGCACTGAACGGCTTACATTTAACACAGGATGCACCTGCATTTCCCAGCATGCTTTGAGACTTAATCTTTACTATTTTAATTACTTTAATTGATTTACTAATTTACCAATATGAAACGATTAGTTTAAATTGGTGTAATGCACCTTTAACCCAGGTGTACATCTGACATACTGCATGTTAATAAACAATATTGTGTTGCTGAACTTAATCTGACAATTATATATATATATATATAGATATATATATATATATCTATATATATGTATAATCATATGATTAAGCAAGTTATTAAGATGATTCTTTAATTACAATATGCTTTTCTTTGCAAGACATGATGTGCCGGTTTCACAGACAAGGCTTTGATTAAGCCAGGAGCAGGCCTTAATGTGTCCCAGTTAAACCAGGAAATTTAAGTGGCTTTCATGGACGTGAAGTTTGGCTTAGTTAGATGGAGACTATGGAGTCCTGGAGTTAACAGCAGGGTTAAGCCTCATTAGGTTAAGTTTGAGCGCATGCTGTTGGTCTAATGGTGCTCAGAAAAACCTGGAATGGGATCTAAAAACAGCGTGACTGGTGTGAACCTGGAGATGAAACAACGGCAGAGGCAAAGAGAACTTGTTCAACATACTTTAGTGAGTCTGAAAAAACTAAAACACAACTGTGTCAAACCATCCGGTAAGTGGAAGTAAAAGCCAGACAGCGTTCACTGAGCGAGAGAAGGAGAGTCAGTCTTTATTCTTCTTTCATCCTGAGGACCAAATGAGTTTATTGCTTCTGATGGAGGATTTTAATCAACACAAACTACATCTTCAGACGGCCTTCATTTCCTCACTCGTTTCATATTGCTGCACACTATTACAACTTTTAAAAGTAAACTAATCCAGAATGAAGACGCTCCATATTTAAATCTCTTCTGGTTGTGCTTCAGTGTAAAAGCATCTCTGTATGTAAGTCCTTGTTGGTCACTGCGGCCTCAGCCATGGGCACACCTGAGCTTCCGTTGGAGGATCGGGAGTGCAGCTTCAGGTAGCTGTGCAGCACTGCGATCACACTTATCCACAAGTACTCGTCTGGCTGGCCTCTGAGGTGCATGTCTGTCTTCATTTAGATATTCAGAATAGTCCATGCTTCTTCACAAACTGTTCGAAGCAGAAGTTAAACCTGCCTCTTTAAAGGATTCATTTAAGCTAATTTAGTCCCAGAGTAACTCTAACCTTCCCTCTTGCCATCAGCTTAGTTTAATCCAGAATGGGCTGAGTCTATGACTACTTTAAGATAAGTCTGTGCAAGTCGCTTTAAGTTAAGACAGCTCAAACAGGCATTTTAGACTAGGCTTAAGCCTTCTCTGTGAAACTGATATATAGATATATATGTATATGTATATATATATATATACATATATGTACAAACAGTTTAAACTCCTCCCATCCAGCAGGCGTTACAGAGCACTGTACGCCAAAACATCCAGACACAGGGACAGTTTGTTCCCACAGGCCGTCACTCTGATGAACAGTCACAGAGCATCAGAACAAACTAACAAACATCCACTGTACCTGTAAATAAGACTGTTCAGCTCATTGTATGGACACACCTTTAATCATGTAAATATCATCCCTCATCTGACACGACTCTATGCACGCTGTTTTTACCGTAAGCACTGCAAACTATCTCCCTCATGTCACCTGTAACATCATTATAATTAGCACATAATCCTCAGCACTCTTCATCAGTGCACTATTGTCTCTGGTAGCATGTACATATTAGTTAAATGTTTAACGTAGGCTTCTAGTTTTTCAGTTTATTATTATTGTTTAATGCTTGTACATGTAGAGCGAAGTTAGACCAGAGTCAAATTCCTTGTATGTGTACATACCTGGCCAATAAAGCTGATTCTGATTATGAGTAAATAGTCTGGAAGTTATGTCATAATCGCTATGAACTTTTAGCCACATCCCACCGTATTCATCAAGGAGTCACAGTCTGGTTTGTTACCCTGATCGTTTTGTCAGATTTGTTGGGGAGGTTGTTGTTTTTTTACTCAGGCAGTCTTCGGGCACACTGAAGGGGTCCTTTACTGATGACGTCAGTGATGATTTGGAAGATGTTGTAGCCGAAACTTGATAACCATTGAGTTGTTTTTAATTTAAGACTGATATATGTGTACAAATGAGAAGTACGTATTATAAGCCTCAAAATGGCACAAACTGCACATACACTAAATTAAAAGGTGAGTTTGTTGGGAGTTTATTTGTCTCTACACAAAGCGGTACGTTAGCTAGCCTGTAAGTTAGCCTGTTTAGACAAGAGCTTAGGCTGTAATTAGCCACCAGTTGCCAAACTGCTTTGAACATTCTGTTTGTTTACCAATGACTTGTTATATGACTTACGCTGATCTGATAAGACTTGGATTAATACGTTACTTTGTTCAGTTGATTCTTTTGTCTTAGTCGGCTTATAATAACTTAGTAAGCGCGACCGCTATGTCAACAAAATCACAACTTTTGTGGTCGTTGATACAGTGCTCGCCGCCGCCCTCTACAGTGTGTTATTAACTGTTAATGTAAATTTAGCCAATCGAGTTTTGGTAAGGAAAGACTGGAAGTGGGACTTTTCTTGATATTTGACCTTTACTGATAAATAATGTTGGGAAATGAGATGCTGACTGGATTAAAAAAGATCATGTAGCTTCTTTAAAATACTTTTTAGCCATGTTTTAGCGTTCATGTTTGCTGGCTCGTAAAGTCGAAAATGGCCATATTTGTGAATGGAGTTTGGCATTAGATTTGTTCCATAATTTTAGGACGAACTAGATATAGTAAACGTAACATGGGATTTATTAGAAGGCAGGACGCTGGCTGCCGCAAAATAATGTGTCCTAGCTAATATTACCTCGTGGACTATGTTTTAAACAGAGAATATGTCGATAATCTGCGTTCACCACTAGCTTCTGCAACATCTCTCTCTTTTGTTCAATTCAGGATATCATAAACTTACAGTTACTTATTAATAAGAATAATGAAACAGTGGCTTTAGTTCAGAAATGCTTCAGCTCTGTAGTCACAGCAGTTATTTGGTCAACTATTCTGTGATATTTAATTAGACTTGTTATGTAAGGCGACAGCAGCAATTTGATCTAATGTGGATGTGACTTCTCAGCTTCAGGTCTGACTAAAGCAGGCTCCTCCGGTCCAGCCATGCCTCAGAAAGTCCAAAAGAGCGGCCAGACCTCCCACTACATCGAGCTGGGAGGGTATCAGTACTGGCCCGTGCTGGTGCCCAGAGGTATCAGACTGTACACGTATGAACAGATCCCAGGGTTTCTGAGGGAGAACCCGTACATCACAGACGGATACAGAGCCTACCTGCCCTCCAGACTCTGCATCAAAAGGTGAGCAGCAGGCTTTTGTGTAAGACAGAAATAAGCTTCATACTGAGACAGGTTCTGTCCCATGGCTGCATGAATCTGGCTTAGATGATGAGCAGCCATGTTTCTTGAGTTTGTGATTTTCAGTGAGTTGTTTTACTTAATTCTGTTTTAATACTGCAGGAGGAGCGTTTTCTCTCGGTGCACTCTGAAGTCAGTGCAGACTAAACATTATTTTCATTAATTGAAAACGTGCTTCCTGAATATAAAAAAAGAACAATATTTTTCAGGCTTTCAGACAAACTGAAACTGCAAAACCACGTTTATAATGAGACGTTTGAACAGCTGCAGAGGTGGAGGAGAACATTTTCTCTTTCTCTGGGCCCACAACTTTCCCTCCGTTGTTTCACATCCTTTTCTATACAAATCAATAAAAAAAAGATAGATTGATCCCTTTAATAATGAGTGTTTTGTCTTGGATTCTGTTGTATGGATCCAAGGAAGGATATGATACTGAGGTAATAACTGATGGGATCCTGAATAAATACATAAATAATAAGTCAGTCAGTCACAGCTAATTACACTAAATACATTTGAATGCTGACTCCCTGCATGTTCGTTTATCATGTAGATGTTTGGATTTAAAGACTGTTTCACATCTCTGTAGTAAAATCGTGTTTATCTCAGTGATGGTGGTAAAGTTTGTAAATCCTCTGCAGCCTCTTCATCCTGTCCAATGAGACGGTGAATATCTGGAGCCATCTGTTGGGCTTCCTGCTCTTCTTCTGCGTCGGGGTGTACAACATGTCGTCAGTGCTGCCGGCCGTCGGCGCCTCCAGAGAGGACTACGTCATCTACTCCATCGGACTCTTCTGCTTCCAGGTACAGGAGTGGACCAGTTTACTTCAGATATGACGGCTGGTACAAATACGTCTTCCATCTGACACAGAGCAAATATTTTAGGGTCTTGTAACATAAACAGTGTTTTATTCTGGCACGAGCAGCTCTGGATGACAGTAGAGACGCAGCGTTTCGATTGTGGTGCTGGTTAGTAGACTTTCATGAGGGGGGGTATAAAGTGAGCCTGTCCTCTGAGTGCTTCACACCTCGTTAAATACTGTGGACATGTTCACACTCACTACAGATTGTTGAAGTATCACATCTTTCTAAAGACGAACCCTGAACTCAAACATGGGCGTGACGTTCTGAACATCCCGTTCCTCTGTTAATTAAGAATCAAAATAAGGATTAATTTCGTATCCCAGGTGACTCAGCAGGATTTCTTTCACGTCGTGTTCGGTGCTCCAGGTTCAGTCTCAGCACGCTCTCTCCGTGTGTTGAGCAATGTGCTGATTTCAAATGAGCCAAATATCTTGGAAACTGAATATGTGGTAATTTCCTGGTGTTACCTTCATCTCAGTGTCTACAGAAGGACATCAGACCTCTTCCAAAATATTGGCAGTTCTTCTCCACAAATGAAGATAATGAGTCCAGCAGTTGGCCGCTCTGAGCCTGAACATCAGAGTCTGAAAAAAGGCTGAATATTCAGAAGAATCACCTCTCGTTGAATCATAATGTAGTTCTTCTTGTTATCTGGTTGTTCACGTCATCCTCCTGTCATAAACCTGACTGTCCTCCCCTCGTCTCCCCTCGTCTCCCCTCGTCCTCAGCTGTGCATGCTGTGCTCGGTGGGTTATCACCTGTTCTGCTGCCACCGCTCGGAGAAGACCAGCCGCCGCTGGATGGCTCTGGACTACGCAGGGATCTCCATCGGCATCCTGGGCTGCTACGTCCCCGGAGTCTTCTACACCTTCTACTGCAATAATGTGAGTTTCCCTCCAGACTGCACAGAGGAGTGGTGTGTTCATGCTGCCAGACTTTGAAGTAATAATTCTGACTAAAATTAAAATGGAAGTTGCAGATGAGTGGATGCACTTTAGACCTGCAGAGAACATGTTCATGTGAGACAGCTGTCAGTCTGTTAATCACTGCTAACACTGCGAGCTCCAGGCTGCAGTGGAGTTCACACACGTCACTGATAAACCAGTGAGTTAAACAGATTATCAAAGAGCAGTTTTTATTTCAGGTCTGACTCTCTGTGAGTCGATCATCACATGTAAACAGGAAGAAAGTGAGCGGCTGTCTGTCTGTTAAAAACAAGCTGCTCTGAGCCTGCAGGTCAGCCCTGATTGGTCGACCGGATCTGCAGGCTAATTCAGAGATTTAGTTTCTTGTGCTGAAAGCAGAGCTGGTACATCAGACAACCCTCAGCTCATCAGATGTTATGGATCCCACTCAGGGAACTGTAGGCGTCACAGTGACGGAAATACAGGAGGAGACGCCAACAACAGAACAAAGTGGCGCTTACATGAGTTAAAGCTGAATGCTGAAGGTTTGTGGTTCATGTGTCACAGTGTAAAGTGTGTCTGCGTGAGGAAATCCTTCCTGTACGTGCGTCCATGAGATGATGGGAGCAGAGAGGAGATATTCAGAGGATGCAGGTTAATGTAACTGTTATAATCTCTCTATATATATCTGCTCTATATAATCTAATAGTAATGTTATAATAATGACATGTAAATGTGTGAGAGCGTCTCCCTGGAGGCTTCTAGCTGTCCTCCTCAGTAATTGAATAAAGCAGCTCAGTCTGGCTCTGCTCATTGACTCATTGTTCCTGGTGAAGAAGCAACACGACACCTTTGCTGCTCGCCGTTTGGAAACCCGCCTCTGATGACACAAGCCTGTTCGCTTCCTTATTCCAGCCGCCCACCACCATCTCCTCTTCTGTTTTTTCATCTCTTTTTCCTGCTCAAGTATTTGGCTGAGCTCCTCACTGTTCGCTTTCCCCCGCATGTTGGAAGCTTCGGCTTATTTTGCCCCCAGAACGCAGCTGAAATCTGCTCCAGCCCAAACCAGATGGCTGCGTTCACGGAGCGGTCCGTCACTCCTGTTCCCCACCATATGACGTTCGCAAGTCTGGGAGCCGTCTCAGCGAAGGGGCCCCCGTCCCTGCCAAGACTCGGGCTCCGCTTCTGGGTGGCTCCACTCCTGTGGCACGCCAAGTCCCTGAAGGAAAACTGATTTTATATTTAGCTGTTGAAAGTCTCGTCTCGCTGAGTGTTTTAGAGATGCAGATTTGGAGGAGAGAACACGGTGTCTGTGAGGAGAGGAGCTTAAAATTGGCTGGAGCAGAGCGGGGCCTTGTTCTGGGTGCAAATTTATTCACTGTGAAATTCAGCAGGACTCGTTAGAGGAGGACGTGTGACTGGACGGAGGCCTGGATCCACACACACGGACAGAAGGGACGGAGACGGTCCAGACTGTGAACACTTTCTTATACAAGTTTAAATCACACACAGGACGCAGTGTGGGTCTGATTATAACTGCAGACCAGAGTCAGGAGACAGGTGCAGATAAACGCAGCCGTACGCTGTTGGACAAACTGTGGGTTAGTGTATTAAAGACAAACCCTTCAGTGAAGCACAGACAGTTAAAAACCTCGACACCAATAATGTCTTAATGAAGGAGTCTGTAAAATGAAGATGCTCATGTGAAGCCTTCGGTGTGGTCCTCGTCTGTTCTGCAGTTTAAAACCGAAAGATTTAAAGTTCATGTTCAAGAAGGAGCCAGTGTTCGATTCAGTTCACTTATTAAAGTGCTGAAAACAAGACAACTAATGAGTGAGTGAATAATAACAGACTCTAACAACCTGATCTGAGCCCGCGGCGTTAGAGAGTCATTCAGTGTTAGATATCACATGAATGTTTGCTGTGACGTGACCTTTGACCCCTGTGTCCCTGCAGTACTGGCGGCAGGTGTACCTGGTGACGGTCCTGGCGATGATCCTGGCTGTGTTCTTCGCTCAGATTCACCCTCACTACCTCAGCAAGCAGTGGAAGCAGCTGCGCTCGCTCATCTTCTGCTCCGTGGCCGGATACGGCCTCGTCCCCACCGTGCACTGGATCTGCCTCACCGGGGGGTTCTCCTCCGAGCTCGTACAGGTGAGCACCTACACCTTTACCTTTTTCATCAGAACACTCCTCCTCCGAGCTGGTACAGGTGAGCAGGTACAGGTGAGCACTAACAGGTTGTTTCTGTGTTCATTCAGCGCGTTGACTCTGTATTTGTGGCGCTGTTTGAACCTTTCATATTTAAATAAACAGTTTGATATCTGAGTGGAGCATCATCATCATCATCATCATCATCATCACTGTAATGTTATATCTGCTGCCGTGGCGTTGATGTATCTGTTGCTGCGGTAACGTGCCGTAAGTTGCTCTCTGCACGCGGCGCTTCGCCCGAGCGGTTGATTCATGAATGTTCTTTCCCCTCAGGCGTTCGTCCCTCGGGTCCTGGGCATGTACTTCATCGCCGTGTTGGCGCTCATCTTCTACGTTTCAAAGGTTCCTGAACGCTACTTCCCAGGTGAGTCCTTTTTTCTCCATGCTTCTTTTCAGGATCAGGATTTATGAAACAATGAAGTGTGTGTGCGCGCGTGTGTGTGTGTGCCTGTGTGTGCCTGTGCGTGTCCTCGAGGATTGTCAGGTGTTCTCCTGAGCTGCTGTAACGATGCTGCAGAGTGATGATGACGTCAGACACTGTTCATGTTTCTGCTGTGATCACCTCACACCTGGTCAGCTGGTTTAACTTCCTCTGTGCTGTGTCTTCAGGTCAGCTGAACTACCTGGGCTCCAGTCACCAGGTGTGGCACCTGCTGCTGGTGCTGATGTTTTACTGGTGGCACCAGTCGTCCTGTTTCATCATGGCGTACAGACACAGCCAGCCGTGCCCCGACGCTCCACAACACGCCTGATCCACCGCAGCACGCCGGGTCCACCTCTCTCCTCTCCTGTGAGCAGAGCTTTAAAGCTACATGAGGACAGTTTGTACTTCAGCTTCAGATCGGGGGGGCGGCTCGAGCAGACTCACAGAGGGGGTCTATTTGTAACAACTAATCTAAAACTTAAAATAACTTGTTTAGGTATAAATTCAGTTTTCCCTCCCGACCAGGAAACACCAGATTTCAGCATGTTGTTAACGTTCTCACAGAGACCTGCTGTTCATGTTTGTGATGACAGGCTGCTCAGTCTCACCTGTGTCTCACCTGTGTCTCACCTGTGTCTCTCTGTGACGGAGGAAATCTAACTTTTAAATGTTGTCTAAACACAAGCAGCTGACTAAGTATCAGGAACCGTCAATAAGTGATTGAAGCTTTCAGAAACCGACAGTCGGAGTTCAGAGGTTCAGCACTCACCTGAAGTGATGTTTATTGTTATTCTGGATTTGTGTGTTTCTCTCTGTAGGTCGGTAAATGGCTGCAGTGTTTCCCAGCATGCACTGGTGAACACTCCATGGACACACTCAAAACCACCACCACAAAACCTCCACCTGAGCGCAAGTGTGCACACGGGAATCAGACCTGTGACCTGCAGGGTGGAGGTAACGTGTCCGGACACGACCTCCTGATCGTACGAACAAACTTTAAAGACTCTGAAACTTTGAGACTCGGCTGCGCAGACGGATCAGGCTGCGCAGACGGGTCAGGCTGCAGGTTTGTTCTCATAGCATTTAGCATTTTGAAGTAAAGCGAGCTTCAGAGGGGAGCAGGTGTTTGAGGTGTGTGCGCTCTGACACACAGTGTCGATCTGCACACATTCAGATCCTATCACTGAACTGGAATGTAAGCGCCTGTCAAACACTGGTCAGAGACGTGCTCACTAACATGGATTCCACCGCAGGTTTAAAGGGTTTGAGTTAGACTTCAGTGTGCACTGATGACGTGTTGGAGCAAAACCAGGTGAATCTTTGTGTTCCGGACACGAACGTGTTTGTGAGCGCGAGGATCACCTGATATAAACGTACCTGTATCTGTCATCAGAGGAACCAAAGAGGCTCAAAGTGATCCTCCTTCACTGTTTAATAGAGCTAACAGTGTTTGTTTCAGACTGATCAGGTTATTGATAACCGTGCTGTCTCTCTGCTTCACTTTCTGATTTTATTATTGTTCTCTTTTAAACTGTTAAAGGCAGTTCTTATAAAGCTGCTGACTTTCAGCTGAGCAGCTCGGCCTCCAGGGGGCGCTAGTGACAGCCTTAGTTTAAACCAACACTAAACTTTAATCTTCTTTTAACCATGCTCACAATATTCACACATTTGGGGTCTAAAGGACAAAAGGAGTTCCTGTGCGCCTCTGAACCTTCACTGCGTATTAACAGTAAAACATAAACGCTCAGTAACGATGTCAAACACGAAATCGGATTCTGCTTCCTGCTTCCTGCTTCCTGCTTCCTGTTTCCGGCAGTAGTCTGTAGTACGGAGCAGTTCACATGTATTTTGTCTTATGCAACGCCAGGTGGAAGTAAACAACAGCCCGCTAAGAGCGCTGTGCATTGTGGGATACAGTAGGCGAGGTAGACGGGTCGGATACATACTGGAGAGTTTCTCTGAATCAGTACGACATCGGGGTGTTTCTGGCGTACTGCACATTTAGCTTTAGTTTGCACACTACAGACTACATTTAGGCCACATCAGGCTGTGCTGCTGGTGAAGTGCAGCATTTCAAACACAGCACCCGTTTTGTTTTTTATGTCTGTTTTAACTTCCTGTTTTTTTAAGGTGTTGCAGCAGTAATCAGCCTCTCTATTTAAAGAGCGCCCTCTACATGTGGGCGTTAGTATCAGGTTAAAACTAGTTCTAGCTAAAGCACTGATTAACATTCAGAACGTTCAGATTGTGACTGCAGAGAAGATCTTCCTCCATCAGTAAACTCTCACAGTAACTCCTCCTCCAGCTGGTTCAGGGTGATGTGCAATGTCAAAGGTCAACTGTTGTTTTTAAGGTTTCTGTCATTGTCTCGTGTTCAGGTGTGTGAGCAGGACATGAATCCCTGCTTCAGCTTCGTCATGTCAGGACGGCAGATGTTTCAGTGTTTGTCTTATTTTAAAGTGACTGTGTTTCTGTTTGAAGTGGTTCCTGATGAAGCCGCTCTCTGAGGCTCTCTCTGACACCAGCTCAGACTCTTTGTATCTCCACTTTTCATATCTGAGGAATCAAACTGCTGAACTTTAAATAAAATGAACATGTACAGTTTACAATGTGTAAAAGGGCTTTTAAAGCGTCCCCCTCCAGCTGCACGGACACGTATTATTTATATGCATCTGTAAGTCACACTGAGACTGAGATCTGTCCTTGACGTGTTTCATTAGACACAGCTGTGCGATCAGGACGCCGAGACACGATGTACTCGAACGAGGGTCTGTGCTGTAGGTTGGTCAGTTCAGGGCTCGTTTTGAACCACTGCTCTTATTTACATGTCAAATAACATTTGAAGTCATTTTTGCATTAATGCTAACTTTGCTGTAACATGCTCGAGTCTTTAGAGCCACGAAGAAATCTGTCACAAAAATCCCTCAAGAAAAAATAAGAAACCCAGAAGCTTGTTGAGCGTCACAGGTGCTGGTATGCTGATTTCAAACACCTAGGCTAGTGGTTCCCCCCCGTTTCCAGTCATTATGCTAAGCTAAGCTAATGGTCTTCCTCAGCAAGAAAGAGATCCACGTGTTTCACACAACCTCGACTGAGGGCGGGGCTGACAAACACAGGCGTAAGTATTGAGAGCACTGTGACCTTTGACCTGAAGGTGTTTGTTTTTAATGATTAATATTCTGAAAAAGAACAAACTTGGACGAGACACTGGGGCAGCTGGTGCGTTTCTGTCGTTAAACACAAACGTAGACTTGATCCGTTTTATTTCTTCCTCACTTGAACAGAACGTGTCGAGTTGTTACTCAATAAAAAAGAAAGTTATCCGTTCTTACAGCGACGCTCACTGCTCGAACAAAGGAAACAGTTCAGAGCCGAACTTCAAACCCGACCCGGAGAACAGATTTTTAAAAATTCATCCCTTCTAGTGTTCAAAGTGTTAAAACAAGCGGCTCGGCTGCATGAAGACTACTGTGATTCTGCATAGAGGAGGTCTAAAGGACAAACAGAGTGGTTACGGCCGACTCCCAAACGAGTCCTCCGACACGAGAGGCCGACGCAGGCGACTGTGTGGAGGCTTCAGAGGTACTGTGCAGCGAGGCGGAGTCCCGCTCAGGTAAGGCTTAGTGGTGCTAAAAACAGAAGGCAGCTAGAAAGAGCGTAATGCAGCGAGTCAGACATGAAGCTTCAGATCACAGTACGATGTTCAAGTGGTTCAGACATCTTTCAGAGCGTTAGGATGCAGCATTGAAGGCTTCAAACAGATATGTGGAACATCCCTCACCCTCCACAGGAGTCATTCAAACGGATTAAAATATCTTAAAAGGAAAAGTTAGCTCATGGTTAGCTTCTTGTTTCTTGATTGGATAAAGCCAAAGAAAGCTCAGGTGAGTGTCGGGAAGGTTCAGGAAGAGTCACTGCTTGGAGGGAAACGGTGCGGCTCCGAACGGGTCGAGCTCCAGCGGCTGTGAGGGCGGAGGCTGCTGCTGCTGCTGAGGTCCACTGTGGTCGACCATCTCTGTGAAGGGCACCGCCCCGAAGTCATCCATCATGTTACTTTCTCCCAGAGCAGCGTGAAGGGAACTTGTCCAGGCCTTGCCGTTGGCTGTGCTCATGTCGCTCCGGGGGTCGGTGAATCCTTGGTACCGGCTGCCGTCCTGAGGGTGGAACGGTTTGGCTCCAAACGGGTCTAAGACCGCCTCGTCTCCCTGCAGAGAGGCTCCTTTGTCCGTCCCTTCAGCCATGGTTATATCCACGCTGATGTTCTCTTTAGAGTCCGACGTGCTCAGGAACTCGTTGCTGCTCTGCGAATCTCTGCGGCCGACCTTCTTGTGCCTACGAACTCGCTCAGGAGTGCGGTACGTCGGCTTGTTGGTCTTGCGTCCTCCGGTTGGCGTACCGTGGTGCCGTTTTCCGTTGCTGCCGCCTGATGTGGGCTCCTGCTTGGTTTTTCTCTGGCGTGACGAGAGCTTCTGGAGGCTGCGCTGCTTCAGCCTCTGCTGCTGAGGGCTCGAAGACTCCTCAAAGGACGACCGGAAGATGTCCTCTGCACTCCTGGAGGTGGTGGGAGGAGGATCTGTGGAGCCGGGCTGGAAGGGAGAGAAGCCGAAAATGTCGATGCTCTCAGGAGAGACGGGCGGCGTCTGGCCCATGGGAACGTCACCACTGCTCTTTCCTGACCTGGACAGATTCCTGGTGAACGGCGCTTTGGTAAAAACATCAAAGTCGTCGGCAGCTCGCTGCTCCTGGCTGACCTGCCTGAAAGGCGCTTCGGCAAAGATGTCGGCATTTTCTTGAGGCCCGACAGGTGAGGCTCCTCCCAGGAAGGGAACAGCACCAAACACATCCACAACATCCTGAGCTGGAGCAGCTCTCACCCTGCTGGGCGACTCCGGAGGAGTGATCAGAGTCGTCCCAGAGTCCTCCTGAGGACTCCTCCTCGTGGAGTCTGAAGCTGCTTTACCTGCCGCAGCTTTCTTTGATTGACTCTTCACCTTGCTGCGGTCCAAGTCTGAGTCTGAGCTGTGCTTGTCTTCATCCTCATCTCCCTCCTCTTCAGAGTCCATCAGCAGAGGATGCTGCCCTGAAATCTCCGGCTCAGTGTCCTCACCGTGCTCACTGTTCAGGCCTTCCTCCTCCTCCTGCTCCTCGTCCTCGCTGCTCTTTGGTGAGGGAGGGTCGGATTCAAAGTCGCTGTCGGACTCTTCACCTGACCGGTGGCTCTTTCTGCCTGATTTGTGCTCCTTTACGGCGGCCGGCAGCTGCAGAGCCTCTGCAGGAGCTGAGACCGGAGCAGGAGCGCTGACTTCCTCACTGGTCGGCTCAGTCTTCATCACATCAGCTCCTGCAGAGACAAACACAGAGGTGACAGTTAAAGGACAACCAGCCTTCAGGTATTCTCAAAGTCCCCTCAGCGTACATTTCAAGTTTAAAGCTTAGACTGTCCAGATGTTTAAAAAAGAAGATGATGAGGGACAGAAGGAGACTCGTGATGACAGAAGTCAAAGTGTTTATCCTCTAACAACGCCTCTGTAATATGTGGATTTACTGAAATGGGGATTACTCGGCTTAAGTTTGGAAGTCCTCAAATAGAAATCCCAACAGTTTGTCTCAAAGTGAAGCAGAAGGAGCCGTGAAGGAGAGACCTCAGAAGTCAATATGGTCTGAAAGCTGCCCTGACCCGGCGATAAGAGGAGGAGCTTAGAGACTTTAAACTTAAATCTCTTGGTGATATCAGCTGTCAATCATCTAAAGCTTTGTTCTGCACTTCGATTCATTCTTCTGCAGATTTGGCATTTACAGAAAAATCGTGTGTAAATTTATTTCCCAATGATTTGCATAGAAACAACTTAATAATTAGCCTCATTAGCGAGTGGACAGTCTCCAATTATACTGAGTATACACTGTTCCATTCACAAGGAGCCAACTCTATTGTTCCCCTCAGAGGAGCTCCACATTAGAGAGAGAGAGAGGACCCCCCCGCTCTGAACACGTCTGCAGCCGTCCACACTGGCAGGAAGTGAGACAGACTGAAGCTCGTGGTTCAGGATGAAGAGAAAGATGTGGAGGTCTGCGTCTGCTCCCAGATTAAACGGTCATCATGTCCACCTCTCTCTCGCTCTCGCTCTCGCTCTCGCTCACTCAAACATCTCACTCTCACATCTCTCACTTTAATCAGGAGAGCAGACCTCACGCTGACCACACGTGTTCGGACCATGTTTGTTTGGGGGAATCTGAGGGATGACATGCTCGTCTGATCAGTGTTAGACGCAGGACAGTGGAGACACAACTGTGATGGTTCTCTCGTCTGAGCTGAGACTCTGACCTCACGCAGCAGCAGAGACTCGATCTGCAGACGTTTACACCACAGAGACAAATGATGCCAGTTTTATCACCAACCAGATAAACGGATCAGAATGACTTTGAAAGAATTAAAAGTCTTCAAAAGTCATCAGGAAGCAAAGCCTCCTTTTTTCAGCCTCTCAGGTGAGAAACAAGTTTTCTGATTAAGACATTTAAATACACTGCTCAGAAAAATTAAGGGAACACTTAAATCAAACATCAGATCTTGATGAACGTATAATTCAAGTTGAAAATCTTCACTGATGTTGGTCGATGGAAACCAAAATCATCAGCCCATCGAGGGTTGGATTCAAAATCACGCCCAAAATCAGAGTAAAACATTGAAATCACAGGCTGATCCAACTTGTGTGAATGTCGTCATGGCAACTTATGATGTGACTCAGTAGTGTGTATGGCCCCCACGTGCCCGTATGCACTCCCAACAACGTCTGGGCATGCTCCTGATGAGTCGGGGGATGGTGTCCTGGGGGATCTCCTCCCAGACCTGGATCAGGGCATCAGTGAGCTCCTGAACAGTCTGTGGCGGTACTTGGCGGCGTCTGATGCACCGACACATAATGTCCCATAGGTGCTCAGTTGGATTTAGGTCAGGGGAGTGAGAGGGCCAGTCAATGGCATCAATGCCTTCATCAACCAGGCACTGCCTACACACTCTGGCCACATGAGGCCGGGCATTGTCCTGCACCAGGAGGAACCCAGGGCCCACTGCACCTCCATGAGGTCTAACAAGTGCTTGGAGGATGTCGTCCTGGTACCTAACAGCAGTCAGGGTACCACTGGCTATGACATGGAGGTCTGTGCGGCCCTCCAAGGAAATGCCTCCTCAGACTTACCCACCGCCAAACCGGTCATGCTGGATGATGTTACAGGCAGCATAACGTTCACCACGGCATCTCCAGACTCTTTCACGTCTGTCACATGTGCTCAGCGTGAACCTGCTCTCATCTGTGAAGAGAACGGGGCACCAATGGCGGACCTGCCAATTCTGGTGTTCTCTGGCAAATGCTAATGGAGCTGCACGGTGCTGGGCTGTGAGCACAGGTCCCATTAGAGGACGTCAGCCCTCATGCCGCCCTCATGGAGTCTGTTTCTGACAGTTTGGTCAGAAACATGCAGGCCAGTCGCCTGCTGGAGGTCATGTTGTAGGGCTCTGGCAGTGCTCCTCTTGTTCCTCCGCGCACAAAGTAGCAAATATCGGTCCTGCTGCTGGGTTGATGCCCTGCTACGGCCCTGTCCAGCTCTCCTCGTGTAACAACCGGTCTCCTGGTACCTCCTCCATGCTCTTGAGACTGTGCTGGGAGAAACAGCACGTATGGATGTGCCATCCTGGAGGAGCTGGACTACCTGTGCAACCTGATTGGGCTGCAGGTACCGCCTCATGCGACCAGTAGTGACAAGGACACGAGCAGAACACAAAACTAAAGAAGAATCAGTCAGTCAGTATCAGGAGAGAGCAGCTGTCTGTGGCCACCACATGCAAAACATTCCCTTTGTGGGGGTTGTGTTGCCTTTGCCTCTCCATTGCACCTGGTGTCTCTTTAATTTGCACCACAGCAGGTGAAACTGATTCACAATCACTTGTGCTTCCTAGATGGACAGATTGATATCCCTGAAGTTTAACTGACTTGCTGTTATACTGTGACGATTAAGTATTCCCTTCATTTTTTTGAGCAGTGTATAAACACTGTATATGTGTTCATACAGACAGTATGTAGCTTATATCCTTCTTGTTTCATCACTTGAATACCTGACTGTGTCGGTCACAGTGAATAAAGTGATGACGTCTTATGAACTTGACTTCAGCGACATTAGAAACAAACACGTTTCGTCATCAGCAGCTGTGACGCTGCTCTGATCAATTCTATCATTTATTTCACACACACACAGACACAGACACACACACACACACACACACACACACACGCACGCACTTTATTGAGCTTTATTTGTATTTCTTTCTTTGACACTTTGATGTAAACGTGTTGTTAATAAAGCTCCTTTGAATTGAAATCACAAACTGGAACATGAAACAGATGAAAGAACAGTCGGTGAGTAAAAGCAGCTTTTTGTAATAAAAGTTAAACATTAAACTTCTGTTCAAAGCAGGCGGTCGCCTTCAACATTTCATCAGCTCCTCGTTCACCTGACGATTATTCTGATGATTCAATTTGAAAATGACAAAAGATTTATACTTTTCTTTCATGATTTCTGAGACGCGTTTGACCTGTCGGTTGATTTTTTACTTCTTTGATCCTTTTTGTCTGTAAAATGTCAGAAACTGGATCACAGAGAAGTTTGACTCGTTCTTCTTGGAAAATGACTCAATTTATCTGATGAATCATGTTTAAAATAGTTGATTAATAATGAACAAATAAACAGTTGATCATTGCAGCTGTGAGTCTGACTCATCGTTAAATAGAGTTAAACAGTGCAGGCTCAGAGACACGACAGACACCGAGTTCATCTAAATCAGATCAACTGTAATCAGCTCCGAGCCTCTTCATCATCATCATCATCATCATCATCATCAGGACTTTAACATGAGCCATCATGTTGACGTCACGCGTCTCTGAGCTGCTCATGTTTGAACCAGCTGTTTGTCCAGCACACACGCTGTCTGTTGTTCAGCCCATCACTTCCTGCTCTACGTCGATACCTGCCGAGCGTACTGACAGACAGAGACAGCCATGTGGACAGGAACACCTGGTGTGTAGTGGTGGAGAGACTCTAACTTATTAAAGAAGGAACCAAAGTGAATGTGGATTTTGAACGTGTTTTATTATCAGTAACATTCTGTAAAGATACATTCACACTCACAGGATGATACAGGACCTTTACAGAGTCGAACAGTACGAATGTCTCCGTAGCAGCTCTGACACTTTGATGAGGCTTCCAGCAGAGGATGTAAAGCTAACAGATAAAGATGATGAGAAGCAAAGAAAACTTAAAAACATCTTAAAGTCTCTTAAAGTCTCTGTCGGGACTTTCTGTCCTCACACTTTAAATAAACGTGCCGAGCGGCTGCTCGTCCCTTTCTGTCTGATTTTTGGCTTGGATGGTTCACATGTTAAATATTCTTCCACCAGTACACATGAGACATGTTTCTGACATGGCTGTCTCGCTACATGAATAACACAAACACTGAACTGAAATGAAGCAGGCAGTGAAGTGAGCATGAACACAAGCATCTTAACTTACCTGCAGCTAAATCACATGACTTACATCTCACCGTGTTATACATCAGTCCTAACGTGTGTGTGTGTGTGTGTGTGCTTCATGTGTGCACGATGAGTCACATGGTTCAGTCTCACTTGCTGCTGTAAGGCGGAGACGCAGCACAGCGAGGGTTAACCATCATACAGCCCTTCAGGATTGTATGGAGTATGAACGTGCCATCAGACAGTGTGCTCAAGATAACTACAGGTAAATGTACCAGGTGTGTCAGAGGCAGCGTGCATCAAAAACAAACACTTTAAAATGTTTAAAAAACGTTCAGAACAGTTTAATCTGAATGTGCAGACACACCTTTAACATCCCGCTCAGACTGCTGATCAAAGAACACCTGCGTACCTGTCAGTTTGATTCAGCTCCAATATTTCAGGCTGACCTCACCTCATGTGTCTCTCACATAGTTTCAGCCTGTTCAGTGTTTTATAGACGGACGTGAACACAGTGAGAAGCTCAACTGTTTGAGAGGACGCACTTTAAGCAAAGTCCTCAGACACGTTTTTACAGGAAGTGAGAGAGACATGAAATCAGAGGATCAAACACGTCTGTTGGGACCACAGAGACAGATCCATGCTGCAGAGGTGTGTCTGCGCACTGAGATTTAACCACTGTAGTAACCGTGGGACACGGTGATGGCACAAACACAGGAAGCTAAAGGCTGATCCAAAATCAGTGTGTGATTTCTTCATGCCAGCCTGCAGGAACAAGCTCAGAGCCACGTCGCCTCTCTGGCTCTAAAGTCCCCTCAGTCTGTTTCTTTTGGTTTATTTGGTTTCTCTTTTGATCCAATTTTATTTCCTTTTAACAAATGAAGACTATTAAATGTTTCCACACCTACATTCAAGTGCTCAGAGGTTATATTGCATCTGTATGTTGTTTATTCTACTCTAACCTGCATGAAGCCCGCATGTGTGAGGACACAGAGATGGCGTCACTGTAGAGATAAAAAAGACCTCCTCTCCCTCCTGTAAATGTCTAAGTGTTCATGTTGATGCTGTTTATCATTAAATATAGTGTCAGAGATACAAACAGCGTCTCTAAAGCGCCTAGAAAACGTCACAGATTCACATTAGAGAGCAGGAAGAGCACAGAGGCACAGAGCTTATTGCTGCCACCAACATGAAGTCCTGCAGGCTCATATTCACATTGTTAGAGAGGCTGAGAGCTCAGGCAGGCTGAGAGCTCATCATCAGGTCTGTCAGAGAGGCTGAGAGCTCATCATCAGGTCTGTCAGAGAGGCTGAGAGCTCATCATCAGGTCTGTCAGAGAGGCTGAGAGCTCATCATCAGGTCTGTCAGAGAGGCTGAGAGCTCATCATCAGGTCTGTCAGAGAGGCTGAGAGCTCAGGCAGGCTGAGAGCTCATCATCAGGTCTGTTAGAGAGGATTTAAAGTGTCCACACAGAAACATCTGAGGCCTCGTCCTGATACTAAAACACTGTGCAGGTTGAGTCTGTGTACTTCAGTTTACAGGCTGAAGAGGGCGACCATGTTGAAATGTGAACAAACAGCGAAGAGACGTTCAAGTGTTCACTGGAGTGAATCAGTAACTGGGCTCAGGTGGTGTCATGAGGATGTGAGAGCTGCAATTTATGTTGTTTTACCAAATTAATAAGGACATCAAATAAATTACCTCAAGGCCCAGAGATGGAATATAATCGACTTCAAGAACAAGAACAAACTTCCTGTTTTTGTTATCTTAGAATCTTTAAATTCATGTGTGGTCCACGCAGACGGCCATGTTTCTACAGGAGCCCAGAGCTGACAAAACAAACGCTCTCTCTACAGAGGGCCTTATATTAATATATTTCATTATTGTTTAACATATTTGATTTATTATGGATTTCAAGGCCACCACAGGTTCTCCGACACGCTCGAAGAGGACGCTGAGGGAGCAGTTCATAGTATGTCACCACTAGAGGCCACTACACTCTACAGACAGCTCCTCTAAGATCACAGACTGCTCCTCTAAGATCACAGACTGCTCCTCTAAGATCACAGACTGCTCCTCTAAGATCACAGACTGCTCCTTTCAGATCACAGACTGCTCCTCTAAGATCACAGACTGCTCCTCTCAGATCACAGACTGCTCCTTTAAGATCACAGACTGCTCCTTTCAGATCACAGACTGCTCCTCTAAGATCACAGACTGCTCCTCTCAGATCACAGACTGCTCCTTTAAGATCACAGACTGCTCCTCTAAGATCACAGACTGCTCCTCTAAGATCACAGACTGCTCCTTTCAGATCACAGACTGCTCCTCTAAGATCACAGACTGCTCCTTTCAGATCACAGACTGCTCCTTTCAGATCACAGACTGCTCCTCTAAGATCACAGACTGCTCCTCTAAGATCACAGACTGCTCCTCACAGACTGCTCCTCTAAGATCAACAGACTGCTCCTTTAAGATCTACAGACTGCTCCTCTAAGATCACAGACTGCTCCTCACAGACTGCTCCTCTATGATCACAGACTGCTCCTTTCAGATCACAGACTGCTCCTCTAAGATCACAGACTGCTCCTCTAAGATCACAGACTGCTCCTCTAAGATCACAGACTGCTCCTCACAGACTGCTCCTCTATGATCACAGACTGCTCCTCTAAGATCACAGACTGCTCCTCTAAGATCACAGACTGCTCCTCTAAGATCTACAGACTGCTCCTCTAAGATCACAGACTGCTCCTCACAGACTGCTCCTTTCAGATCACAGACTGCTCCTCTAAGATCACAGACTGCTCCTCTAAGATCACAGACTGCTCCTCTAAGATCACAGACTGCTCCTTTCAGATCACAGACTGCTCCTTTCAGATCTACAGACTGCTCCTCTAAGATCACAGACTGCTCCTCTAAGATCACAGACTGCTCCTCTAAGATCACAGACTGCTCCTTTCAGATCACAGACTGCTCCTCTAAGATCACAGACTGCTCCTCACAGACTGCTCCTTTCAGATCACAGACTGCTCCTTTCAGATCACAGACTGCTTCTCCAGCAGAGGGGGGGTCTGTATTTTGAGTTCACGTGGACTCTGTTTAAGACAAAGTTCATGATTTTGACACGTTTCCGTTCCTCTGATATCAGAGACCTATAAAGAGATGAGACATGAAGTTTAGGACTCATGACATCTGAGTGGTGTTTAATTATCCTCTGTTGAGTTGTGTTTGACCTGTGACCTGTGACGTCCTGTGTGTGTGCAATCAGACTCCTCCTCATCATCAGCCCTCATCATGTTTCAGCATGTGATTCGTCTCTAGAGATGTTTTATTGCTTTCGGTGGCGACTGAACACAAACTTCCTCCAGCTGCGATCTCTGTCGGACTCAGTCAGGAGGAAGTTCCTCCTCACCAGGAGTGTGTCCTCTTAATGTGTTACTGTTTGATGCAGACAGGGAATCGAACCCTGACACAGTGAGTGCTCTGACACCTCCTGCAGCCTGTTTGCATAAAGGTAGAAACCCTCCAGCAGGTTGTTCATTATATCTACGATGAAGCAGGACCCTCCCTCACCTCTCAGACACAGACCTGCAGACTCACACTGACACACACAAACCTGACTCAGCATTGGTTCTTAGTCGTGGGGGGGGGGGGGGGGGGGGGTCTCAGGTGGGAACAGAGGAGCTGAAGGGGTCAGAGGGGGGTCGGGGGGGTCAGGTGGCTCCACAGTGTTGGGTCCTCACAGCAGAGACTCCTCTAAGACTTGCCTGCGCTGGCCACAAACGGGACGGAGCCGAACAGGTCCTCAGGGGGGAGGGGCTTAGCAGGCGGGGGGCGGTCCATGTCCACACTGGCTGCTCTCTCCACCGGCTTCTCTGTGAGAGGAAGGTCAGAGGTCACAACATTTACTACAGCATCAAGAGACAGAAAGCCTCCATGCTGACTGCTGCATCCTTTAAACTGTCAGGACGTCTCTGGATGTTTGATTCATCGAGTACTGATCAGCTTTATTCATCACCAGTCACACGATCACATAAAGGAACAGATATGATTCAATGTTTGTTACAGCAATAACACGCCCTAAATAACTCAGGTTGTGTATTAGACATCCAGAGATCCAAGGTATGTCACTGTACTTTAAGATATTTGATCAGAAAATAAATCATCGTCTTCTGATTCCAGTTTGTTTCTGTCCTTATTTTTCCGTGGACTGAATATTTCTGGTCGTGGACACAATAAGACATTTGACATTTTATAGAACAAACAGCAGATCCATTAATGATCGACAGAGAGAATTATTGTCAAATGATTAATCATTCAAATAAACAATAAAGACAACGTCTCTGTTCAAAGGAAGTGCTAAAGAAAGCACCCTCACAGCCTTTAAATGATTTCTCCTCAGTATCAGAAACACGTCAGTCACACACATGAACCCTGTTAATAGATATAATATGTAATGTGAGATAATGACGGGGGGGGTCACTTGCTTGCTCTGAGCAGGTCGAACTCGCGGTCGATCAGCTCCTCCTCCGTCAGCTTGGAGAAGTTGTCCTCTCCAAACGGGTTCCAGCCCGACATGTCGGGAGGGTTACTGACCACGCTGCAGCTCTGAGACGGGGGGGTGACCCTGTCTGAGGCCAGCAGGGGGTTTCTGCTGTGGACACACAACAACAGGGATGACATCACACAGGTGAAAATCCCCTCAGGCACACATATCATCAGCCAATGAGACAGAGAGGCTGTGAGGTTCACACTAAACGGGAGGACGTTTCTCTGTCCTGTTGTCATCCAGAGGACCAGGAACTTAAAGGTCCCTTCAGCCTGCGATTAACCACCAGTGATTAACCACCTGTGATTAACCACCTGTGATTAACCACCTGTAATAAACCACCAGTGATTAACCACCTGTGATTAACCACCTGTAATAAACCACCTGTTATCAAAGACCTGTGAAGACTCTGCAGATCAGTCTGCTGACGTAAGAAAAGGCTGCCTTGACACGTTGTCTTTGTGAGCAGCGATGATGCTTCTACAGAGACACACAGGCATCAGTGTGTGTGTAACGTCAGGTGTGGTTGTGAGCTTTCTATCACAGGTCTGCTCCTGTAACTCTGCTGATGTGTCCAACAGTAAATTAAACAAAACCTGCGGCTTTGTGGCTGCAGATTTCTAAAAATAGTGGCTAAATTAAACGCTGCAAGTCATCGACTAATCAGAAAGTTCAGCACTGTAAGGCCCTCCCCCAAAGTTCCTGTACTTCTGAGTAGGAACTTTTAGGGTGTAAAATAAAAATGTCATAATGCCTAAGGACTGAAACCCTGCCCTCTGTGGTGAAAACTTGTGAAGTTACTCAAAAGAGTTCCTGGTCCCTGGACAGAGTTCCCGCAAAGAAAAAGGGTCGACCAGGGCTCGGAATTAACGTTTCCACTTGGTAGCACTTTTGCTCCCAACTTCAAACAGTGAGGACCCACCGAAATTTAAGGAGCACCACAACCACCATATACATTGAAAAACAGCACCGCCACTGGGGCTTTACACATCCATGTAAAATAATGATGTGTACCTGCTATTATTACATAAAATGGTCGCAATTTCGAGCTCTGTCAACAATATGATAAAAGGTGCTTTTTGACAGCAGGAACTTTCCCCAGGAACTGCAGGAACCAGGGTCTAAATGTAGTTCCAGGGTAGTCGACTTACCCCCTGAAAAGTCCCTGCTTGGGGGTGGGAGTATTTTCCAAAGGTCCAAGGCCTGCAGTGCTGATCGTTTCTGATTGGTCGAGTACTCAGTTTTATTTCACACACTAGGGCTGCATGATATTGGAAAAAAAAACATACATAATAGCAATATCTTTTTGTTTGTTCTGCGATACTTATTGCAAAATTAAAAAATACCAGATGAATGCAGTTTTCATGTCCATATAAACTATTAATCATATTTCTGATTATTTGGGACTTTTAAGTCTATTTCCCTTCAACATAACAAACGCCCCCTTTTTACTTTTACCACTCTGAAGAAGTAGGATCGTTCAGGTGGAGCGACACGTCTCCTTATAAAATGAATATAAACACACCTGTGGGCTGCTGCTGTGTTATCTATACGGGATGTCATGTCAAAGTTAACATAGAAGTAAACAGCTCACGGAGCGGACATGCCGCCGAGTGTTTACTTTAATGGCCATTGTCCTGATTTGCATAATCTTCCCGGGACTTTAGGCCGCTGTGGAAACGCAGACAACAATGGGCCACAGGAACTATTTACTTGCTTGAACAGGAGTTCATGGAACTAAAAGTTCCTAGTACTTTTCGAAAAGCACCTAATAAAGCACAGGTGACATTACCTGGAGTTAGTGTATGAGGGGTCCACAGGTGACGGCCCCCCCATCTGAACAGGTGCAGCTCCGGGTCCAGCAGAGGGGGTCGAGGCGTTAAAGGAACCCAGAGGGATCTGGAACTCGAGAGGGGAGGACATGAAGGAGAGCGTTTGCTGGGGGGGAGGGTGCTGCTGCTGCTGCTGAGGATGTTGCTGCTGATGTTGCTGTTGTTGCTGTTGTTGCACAAAAGCCTGTTGGTACTGGTGCAGCTGTGGGGGGAGGAAGAGAGGGAGAAGAGGGGGAGGGAATGAGGGACGGACCTTTGATTTCATGGCTCACAATGAGGCAGTCAGATGATGAATGTTGTTAGAAACCAGAGCTGGAGAGCTGGGGACACGGAGGAGGGGTGGGGGGTGGGGGAAGAGTGAGAGTCAGAGGACGAAGGAAACAAACTGAGCAACAAGGATCACCTGAGACACCCAGACAGCTCGAAGGATGCAGGTACTAATCATTTACCTGTCCATCAGCAGCTGATAACAGCTGTGCAGACGTGCATACAGCAGCAGATGTTTGCAGTTGAGAACAATTAACGTTCATTTTCTTAAAGAGTCCAAACTTGTTAAAGTCTAAATAAACTTTGGCAGATAGTTCAGGATTTCTGGTACCAGTTCAATCTTTGCTGTTGTTGCTCCATCGTCTGCCTCTCTCCTGGATTCCCTTAATAAACCTGCAGATCTGTTCACTGTGGTTGTGCTTTTAAACGCTGCACAGATTAAGTCGATCTGAAGTCATCGCACTGTATAACGCACTAACAGTCACTCTTTCTGAGCACAATGAGAGCAGGTCTGAGATCAGAGAGGAGACGCTCAGCAGGTATCCTGGGAATAAGACGAGGTGCTCTCTGTCAGCCTGTGAGCGGCTTCATATGTCAGGAAGCTTCTCAGAGGGAGCCGTTGGTTGCACCCTCTGTTCGTCCCCCTCGTGGCTCCGCTCAGACCAGATTGCCTCTGAAATAAAACAGATGGTGCTGGTTCGCTGGGAAACAGACTAAAAATGTCTCCGCCCTAACACGCCACGTTTGGAGGACCTGTGTTTGTGTGTTTGATTCAGCGGCTGCGTAAATACGAGTTTGTGAGTGTTTGGACGGAGTCAGTGGGAAGTTTGAGCGTCTGCTTGGCACAGACGAGGAGCGAGGCGCTGCCAGTGTTTGAAGAGAGAGAGCAGCTTCAGGGCGTTCTGACATTAAATGAAGCACTCAGAGCTGTGCTTTCACGCTGCGCCTCCATGTGTTTCACTGTCACTTCATCTGACTATTTATGCAGTCAGGACCAAATCTTCTGCTCACAAACTCTGTCCTGATTTTCAGTCAGAAGCCTCCTCTGACTGCTGCAGAGAGAGGCTCAAAGTCCATTTAACCCAACAGTGATTCACATTGAAGCCTGGTCAGCTCCTGCTCCGGGTGCAGACGTGTGAGGACTCACCATGGCTGCGTACTGAGCCTGAGCCTGGGCCACCTGCTGCTGGTAGAGCGGCTGCATCATCAGGTGCTGCTGCTGGAGGAGAGCCTGCTGCTGCTGCTGGAGCTGCAGAGACTGCTGCACAGCCTGTTGGTACTGAGGAGGGACGAGCCGGGTTAACATCTCAACATGTGCTCTCAGTGATGGTTCCACACTGTGACCTGTATGACACTGTGTGTGCTGCACGTACCTGGAGGTATTGGAGTTGCTGTGCGTTTGCATGTTGTTGCTGCAGTGCTTGTTGCTGTTGATGATGGTGGTGTTGCTGTTGTAGTTGCTGCAGACGAAGGTCTCCAGGCTGCAGCTGCTGTAGGACCCGGTGCTGCTGACTGCTGGGCTGCGGCTGCACAGGCGGCTGTCCCGAGCCAGGCGTGGGGGCTGAGAGGACAGGTAGGGACAGGCAAGGACAGGTAGAGACAGGTAAGGCAAGGCAAGGCAAGGCAAGGCAAGGCAAGTTTATTTATATAGCACATTTCAGCAACAAGACAATTCAAAGTGCTTTACACAGAACAACAAAGGCAAAGAAAAACATGACATTAAAAAGCAAAGTGAAGAAAAACAGCTAAAATATAAAAATAAAATAAAATAAAAATAAGAAATAAGGGTAAAAGCTACAGTGCAGATATAAATAATTTAGAATAGTTATTAAAATAAAAGTATTAAAATAGTTTAATAAAAGGCCGCCGTGAACAGGTGAGTCTTCAGGCTTGATTTAAAAGAAGTGTTTCAGCAGACCTGCATGTTTCTGGGAGTTTGTTCCAGATATACGGAGCATAGAAACTGAATGCTGCTGCTCCATGTTTGGTTCTGACTCTGGGGACAGAAAGCAGACCTGTCCCTGACGACCTGAGGGGTCTGGATGGTTCGTACTGTGTCAGGAGATCACAAAGATATTTTGGCCCTTGACCGTTCGGCGCTTTGTAAACCAGCAGTAGTACTTTGAAGTCTATTCTCTGACAGACAGGGAGCCAGTGTAAAGACCTCAGAGCTGGAGTGATGTGATCTCCTGTCCTGGTCTTAGTGAGGACTCGAGCAGCAGCGTTCTGGATCAGCTGCAGTGGTCTGACCTGTAAAGACACTGTTACAGTAATCGAGTCGGCTGAAGATAAATGCATGGACCAGCTTTTCTAGATCCTGCTGAGACATAAGTCCTTTAATCCTGGATATATTCTTGAGGTGATGGTAGGCCGACTTTGTGATTGTTTTAATGTGGCTTTGAAAGTTCAGGTCTGAGTCCATAACTACACCCAGATTTCTGGCTTGGTCAGTGGTTTTCAACACTAATGACTGAAGCTGTGCGCTGACTTTTAATCGCTCCTCCTTAGCTCCAAAAATAACTACCTCAGTTTTGTCTTTGTTTAATTGAAGAAAATTATGGCACATCCACTCATTGATTTGTTCAATGCATTTAACTAGTGCTTGTATGGGGCCATGGTCCCCTGGTGACATTGTGATGTAGATCTGTGTGTCGTCTGCGTAGTTATGGTAACTAACTTTGTTGTTTTCCATTATCTGAGCCATTGGAAGCATGTAGATGTTAAACAGAAGAGGCCCAAGAATGGAGCCTTGGGGAACTCCACATGTAATCTTTGTCTGCTCAGGTGTAAAGTTACCTATAGACACAAAGTAGTCCCTGTCCTTTAAATAAGAACCAAACCAGTTTAGTACTGTGCCAGAAAGTCCAACCCAGTTTTCCAGACGGTCGAGTAATATCTTGTGATCAACTGTGTCGAATGCAGCACTAAGATCGAGTAGTACTAAGACTGAAACTCTGCCACTGTCTGAGTTTAAGCGGATGTCATTAATCACTTTGACAAGAGCCGTCTCAGTGCTGTGGTGTGGTCGAAAGCCTGACTGAAAGACATCAAAGCAGCTGTTCACTGTCAAGAAGTGGTTCAACTGTTGAAAGACAACCTTTTCAATTATCTTACTTAAAAATGGTAGATTTGATATAGGCCTATAGTTCTTCATCTGTGACTTGTCTAGGTTGTTCTTTTCTTTTTTTTTTTCTTAACAGTGGCTTGATGACTGCTGTTTTCAGGGCCTGTGGGAAGACACCTGAGAAAAGAGACAAGTTCACAATCTGTATCAGATCTGATGCCATGACTTTTGAGACCTTTTGGAAAAAATCTGTAGGCATAATATCAAGGCAGCAGTGGGAGGATTTTAGGTGTTGTATAATGTCCTCCAGGTCTTTATTGTTGATCAGATACAATTGTGTCATAGTGTTTAAACTGGTATCAGATGAACGTAGCACATAACCTGAACCTAAAACTGAGTTACTGACTGCTTGTCTGATTTTCAGTATTTTTTCTGTAAAGAAGGAGGCAAATTCATTGCAGGCCCTGGCTGAGTGAAGTTAGGGACAGGCAAGGACAGGTAGGGACAGGCAAGGACAGGCAAGGACAGGTAGGGACAGGCAAGGACAGGTAGGGACAGGCAAGGACAGGCAAGGACAGGTAGGGACAGGCAAGGACAGGTAGAGACAGGTAGAGACAGGTAGGGACAGGCAAGGACAGGCAAGGACAGGCAGGGACAGGCAGGGACAGGCAAGGACAGGTAGAGACAGGCAAGGACAGGCAAGGACAGGTAGAGACAGGCAGAGACAGGTAGGGACAGGCAAGGACAGGTAGGGACAGGTAGGGACAGGCAAGGACAGGTAGGGACAGGTAGGGACAGGCAGGGACAGGTAGGGACGGGCAAGGACAGGTAGGGACAGGTAGGGACAGGTAGGGACGGGCAAGGACAGGTAGGGACAGGTACCACATCAAACACAGAAGACAACATTTACAAACTATGAAACAGAATCAGCAGGTAAGATCACATTTAAGCTAACAAAGATCAAAGCAGGATTAGCTTAGCTTAGCTTAGCATCAGCCTGGAAAGTTTGTCAGTCAGGATCAGCTTGATGATCGGGTCTGAGAACCTGGATCCTCTGTTGTCTCTTAAAGGTTCAGTTTGTCGGTCAGATGTTTATAAAACGTAGTTCTGGTCGTAGAACATCAGAACATCCCACCACAGCAGCTTTACAGTGTTTTCTAATGCTAGCAGACCAAAGAGACGAGGAGGGCGGATCTAACGTACCACTTTCTATATATTTTTCTATTTTCTTTTCAGTTTTCTGACAGAGATAAGAACAAAGCCTGAAGCTGTTGTAAACTTTTAAAGACATAAATATCTAACTCGTTGCTGAGCAGACCTTTCTGTCCATTGCTGACGGGTGCCGAGGGCACGCTCATCTTGACGGGGGTGACGGTGTTGGCAAGCGGCAGGACGTTACTGTTGGCTGCTTTGGGTCTCTGTCTGGGAGCGATGGATGTCTCTGTCGGCCCCACAGAGTCCGTGATCCTGCAGAGAGGCAGACGACATGAGGGGTTCTTAAAGACACGTCTGTGGAGCTGAATGTAAGACAGATTTGAGCTGTGATATTAGTTTATTTATTGGCCTGAAGAAGAGACAAACTATTCTAAAGAACATAAAGAAAAATGCACATTATTGATTACGACTCATTTTTTTAGAATGAGCTTTGACCTCCATGTAATTTTAACACTGATCTTAAGTCTGTTGTTTAATGTTTTATTGCTTCTCTGAAGTTTTTTGTTGTTCTTTTATTACTATTTTGATATAATAAGAAATAATAATATAAAAGTGAAAGATGCTGTACCAAATAAACTTCTTGATGATATGATTATATTTTAATACACTTTATTTGCATGGAAGATGTTCATACAAGTAGTGCACGAGGAAGAGAAACGCACATGAGAACAGACGGAAGGAAAATTAAGGACATGTGCACCTGTTTGATAAAATCACGATCAAAACCAAACAGATTGGTACCAGTAGCAGTTTTTCTTATCACTGGAAATCTAGAATTAAAGACCTGTCCCCGTCAGTACCTGGCTTTCGTTACACTCTTCTTGGCAGCGACTTCGCTCGCTGTGAGTGGCTCAGGAAGCGACGTCGGGATGGGAGAGTTCTGGAAAACAGATAAAAATCATGTTAATAATAAAAAAAGCGCACAGTTCACACATACTCTGCGTGTAATATTCTGCAGACTTACAAAGAGGTTTGGCACTGGACAGTCTTTTCCTGCTAATCTGAAGGCAAAGTGGGACACCTGGTAGATGTCTGGTCTCTTCTCCTGGTCCGGTTCCAGCATGTATCCTAAACAGAGACAGTTTTACACATGTGCATCTGCTCTATTCAGCCACCAGGTGGAGCTGTTGGTTCAGTAATGCAAAACAGGAGGCTCCACTTTAGGAGGTGTTAAAGGAAGTGAAGAACTTCCCCCATAAAGACAGACGGTCAGACCGGTTCAGACAGGCTGAGTTTGTGGAAGTCAGTGACACATCCTGCTCAGTGTGTTCCTCAGTATGATATGAAAACAGTGAAGTAACGAGATGTGGAAAGCACCTTCCTTTATCACAGTCATCTTTCATAAACTTAAACATGGCAGAAGAAGAACTTTCAGTCACATGATGAATATAAATCAGATCAGACCCTGTTAGACTGAATATCACCTGTCTTACATCAAACACGAGCCACAGAGTGTTAGCATGCTATTTACATGAGCCACAGAGTGTTAGCATGCTCATGACATGAGCCACAGAGTGTTAGCATGTTATTTACTTGAGCCGCAGAGTGTTAGCATGCTCATGACATGAGCCACAGAGTGTTAGCATGTTATTTACTTGAGCCACAGAGTGTTAGCATGTTATTTACTTGAGCCGCAGAGTGTTAGCATGCTCATGACATGAGCCACAGAGTGTTAGCATGTTATTTACTTGAGCCACAGAGTGTTAGCATGCTATTGACATGAGCCACAGAGTGTTAGCATGCTATTTACTTGAGCCACAGAGTGTTAGCATGTTATTTACTTGAGCCACAGAGTGTTAGCATGCTCATGACATGAGCCACAGAGTGTTAGCATGCTATTTACT
The DNA here is from genome assembly GCF_022749685.1 of Semicossyphus pulcher. Lineage (NCBI taxonomy): Eukaryota > Metazoa > Chordata > Actinopteri > Labriformes > Labridae > Semicossyphus > Semicossyphus pulcher. The sequence goes on from NW_027211737.1 coordinate 33,370,307, forward strand.
TGAGCCACAGAGTGTTAGCATGTTATTTACTTGAGCCACAGAGTGTTAGCATGCTATTGACATGAGCCACAGAGTGTTAGCATGCTATTTACTTGAGCCACAGAGTGTTAGCATACTATTGACATGAGCCACAGAGTGTTAGCATGCTATTTACTTGAACCACAGAGTGTTAGCATGCTATTTACTTGAACCACAGAGTGTTAGCATGCTATTTACTTGAACCACAGAGTGTTAGCATGTTATTTACTTGAACCACAGAGTGTTAGCATGCTATTTACTTGAACCACAGAGTGTTAGCATGTCATTTTCGCTGTAAAAACATGTGAAGTACATGTTCAGTTCTTAAACAAACACACACACACACACACAGCGACGTGGTGAAGGACTTACGGATCAAACAGTGCAGCTTGGAGGAGAACCTGGAGTTATCTGGAACGATAAAGGTGCCATCACATATGGCGACTTGACTCTCCCCAAAAGGAAGAGCGAAGAAACACAGCTTGTACAACAAGCATCCCAGAGCCTGAGGAGGAGACAGAGAGAGGCTGAGCACACCTGAACACAGGAGCTGGACACTACCTGCCATGTGGTACAGTCGTATATACTGCAACACATATTATTAATACACAATATAATACCTGTTTCTCTCTAACCTCTCAGGTAGAGTCTGACGAAACAGGAAGTGAGGGGTTTAACGTTCTTTATGTCTGTTCTTTATGGGAGAGGGAGAGGGAGAGAGAGAGAGAGAGGGAGAGGGAGAGGGAGAGGGAGAGAGAGAGGGAGAGGGAGAGGGAGAGGGAGAGAGAGAGGGAGAGAGAGAGAGAGAGAGGGAGAGGGAGAGGGAGAGGGGGAGAGAGGGAGAGGGAGAGGGAGAGGGAGAGGGGGAGAGAGAGAGAGAGAGAGGGAGAGGGAGAGGGAGAGGGAGAGAGAGAGGGAGGGAGAGGGAGAGGGAGAGGAAGAGAGAGAGAGAGGGAGAGGGAGAGGAAGAGAGAGAGAGAGGGAGAGAGAGAGGGAGAGGGAGAGGAAGAGAGTGAGAGAGGGAGAGGGAGAGGGAGAGAGAGAGAGAGAGAGAGAGACTAACCAGCCCTGCAGGGTGCATCGCAAACACACACACACACACACACACACACACCTTACCCAGATATCAGCCTTGGTGGTGATGGCCTTCCCTGCGTACAGGTTAATCATCTCTGGCGAGCGATATGAGAGAGTCGTGTATCTGAGAGACAACAAGAAGTGGTCATCAGCAGGTCAAAGGTCAAAGGACTCAGTGACACAGGAGGAAGAGTTTTTACACTCAGTCAAAGTTTAATGAATTCTCACATTAAAAATGACAACACGATGTTTGTACTCAGGTGTAACTTTACCTTCATGAGATAAGGGTGAGAACACCACAATGACAGAATGTTTATTATCCTTATATATCTGTTCCATATAAAACTGTGTTTACCTGTTTTTCTGCTTCAGCGCCTCTTTCGGAGGAATACGAGTATTTTATGCATTTACTTTGAGTTTTTCTGTCATTACCTGATGACCAGGTGTTTCTGTTTACTGACACACAGCAGGTTTATTTTGTCCACTGCTGTTTGAGCAGAGTTTACAGCCGCTCACATGCTGCTGATAAGAAGCACAGTGACTTGATTACAGCTGTACATGTGGCAGAGTTAACAGACCTGATCTGACCACAGTGCTGTGATTTATGCACGCACGCACGCACGAGCACACCAGAGGTTTGACTACAGGGGTGCAAACTGTCCTTCAGTACGTGTTGGTGAAATGAGTCTGTCTTTAGACTGATGTATGCTGAGCGGTGCTTTTACATGTCAGTGTCACGGTGACCATCAACACCTCTTCATGTGTGTGACGTGTGAGACTTCTCACTGAACTCACTTCTTGATCTCGTCCTCCACGGCCGTCACTCCGTCTTTATGAGGCAGTAAAACTTTGTGAGTCGCACTGCCGAAGTCACACAGGACGTAACTCCCCTGATCGTTCAGCAGGATGTTTTCAACCTGGACAAACGTGCACACACACACACACACACACACACACAGAGGGCATTTTAATAATATACATCACCTAAACACTAGAGCGGGGGAAATCAATTAAGCTTGAAGGGGGGAGGGAGAGAGGGAGGGAGAGAGAGAGGGGGAGAGAGGGGGAGAGAGGCCCTGTTCACATTTGGTATTACGCATGTGTCCTGGGTGATTCAATCACAGGTGGTCCGTGTTTCACATTTGATCCCATGATACATGTCTCTGCTCTATTACCAGTCGCTCACGCTGCTGATCTTTACTCTATCCTGGAGGAACTGAGGTGCAGAGCTCATGCTAAGCTTAATGCTAAGCTAACAGGAAAGCAGTGCATGAACAAGCTGGCTGCCACAGTGGAGGAGGAGAGGAGCTATAATTTGCTGTCTCATCAATGTGGAGTGTCTAACCATCGGTCGTCCTCCATCAGGATGTAAAGAAGAGGAGATGAATGAAGTCTGTGTGTGTGCAGACTCACTGAAACAGGAATCAACAGCTGAGCTTGTAGATCTGGATTTACACTTCACCAAACACAGGAGAGAACTTTACAACTACAGACACAAACACTGCAGGTGAGATTGTACCTGTCTGTTGTCTGTCAGCTGCAGCATGTTAGCTAACATTAGCATGAGGGCTACAATGTTTCTCCCTCATTGGCTCCTGTGGCCTCACTCAGAGTATTCACATAATCATCCAGTGACTGATAAAAACAAGCAGCCAATAAAGAGGATGAGGATGAGACCTGCTGAAGGTGTAATAAAGACATGTTGTATGTTCACAGTGAATATATGTGAATATATGAAGTATCAGTGGAGCTGTGACAGAGGAGAGGAGGAGGGAGATATCTAATGAAAGCCTCACAGAGAGTCTGAAACAGGGTGAAGGATCTCCTGCTCTCTCTCTCCCTGGCTCTGCGTGACGGCCTCCCTGCTCTCTGTGTCTCTGAGATGTTACGTAAGACACACAGAGACACACAGAGACACACAGAGAACAGAGGACGGGCCTGTGCAGCTGAAGGAGCGCTCTGTTTACAGGCCGGTCCAACTGGAAGCAGCACAGCGACCCTCTGATGAGGCACTGTGGGTGGGAAACTCAGCCTGCATGCATCAGCAGAACCAGGAGAGGACCTGGATCACAGCCAGCCGTCTTTCACAGATCTACTCTGAAACCAGGTTAGCCCAGAGTTAGAGAGGAGTTTAGAGATGTAGCAGAGACAAAGAGTCCGTCTGCAGCTCTGACAGGAGGAGAGAGACGAGCGATGAACGGGGGTGATGAAGGAGAGGAAACAAGAGCTAACAGGAAGCAGAGCAGTGAAGTGAAACCTGCTGACACACAGCAGCACATCTACAGCTTCCTGTTGATTCTGCTGACGTCTTCTGTGTGTGTGTGTGTGTGTGTGTGTGTGTGTGTGTGTGTGTGTGTGTGTGTGTGTGTGTGTGCTTGTGTGTGATGGGTCATAAAGCTGAAATTCACAAAATTCTGTGAGAAGAGGAGGACAGAGGAGGACAAAGGAGGACAGAGGGGGACAGAGGGGGACAAAGGAGGACAGAGGAGGACAGAGGAGGACAGAGGAGTAGCCCCTCCTCACCTTCAGGTCTCTGTGGATGATGGGCGTCTTGCACTGATGCAGGCGAGCGACGGCCTCACAGGTGTCACAGAAGATGTGGAGGACCTCGGCCTCACTGAAGCCCACGTTCAGACGCTGGTTCATCTGCTTCACCACCTGACCCGCTAACAGACGGGGGGGGGGGAGATATCAGGTCAGGCTGGGACCCCTAACTGAGACCGCAGGTGTATTAACCCTTTCAGCATATGCTGCAGCTGGTTTAGCTCTCAGTGGACCTGTACAGGTGTGATAAGAGTTACAACCTCACAGTGAACTATGTAAACTATATAGAAAGTGTGGTCTGAGAGTTTCAGGTGCTACCATCTGTTTATGTTCCTGCATTAAAACATGTTCATCATGTTTCTTCTGCTTTCAGCTTCAGGTTGTTACAATCAGTCATCCTTCAGTCAGTCTGATACACACGTCTGATAGGTTCAAACAAAGCACGTCATGTTTTCATCAATCACGGTAATGTTTGCAGGTGAGCTGGTCCACAGGACACACCTGTGTGGAATCGTTGTATTATTACCTGTTATTATGGAAAACAGGCATTACAGTCATTAAAAACTGGTAGAAGAACAGAAGAGTTGTTTCTCTTTATCTTCAGAGTATAACCTCTAATAAACAGTCAGTGCTGCAGGACGTGAGGTGACATGAAGACCAAACATCATCCATCATCATTACTTCAGCATGAGACGAGCACAAAGTGATGAAAGAGCAAAGAGTTTAAAGGATTACAGTTCATAAATATCATCATTAATCTCAGCCTGACTTTGAATGGTTCTAGACATGAAGGTGGTGTGATGTCAGTGTGTGTGAGACCGTGTGTACCTTTGCAGTATTCCATGAGGATCAGCACCTCCCACACGCTGTCTGACACAGCACTGATGGTGGAGTCCAGGTAACCCACGATGTTCTTATGACCCGACAGCTCCTTCTGCAGGAGGACACATGGAGCTCATCAGGACACAGAGACACAGAGACGATCCACAGGGGTTAGACATGAAGATCCAAAGGCAAAACCTGTTTTAAAGGGTTAAATTCTGCCTCATAAACGAGCTAGCTGACATGACACCTCCTCCTGAGCTGTGTTCATCTCTCGACTCTCTCAACTTCCTGACTGACAGGAGGCAGCAGGTGAGGCTGGGGTGAATCACTTCCAGCACCTGGACAATCAGCACTGGCGCCCCCCAGGGGTGTGTGCTCGCCCCACGCTCTCCCTCTACACTAATGACTGCACCTCAGAGGACCCCTCTGTGAAACTCCTGAGGTTTGCAGGAAGGTCATCGGCCTCATCCGGGATAGAGAGTCCTCATACAGACGGCAGGTGGACCAGCTGGTCCTCTGATGCGTCTGAACCACCTGGAGCTCAACTGTGAGATGACAGTGGACTAGGAGAAAATGGAGCAGGGAGACTTGAGTTGGGAGGTAACATGTCTCAGTGATGAACAGGTGGTGTAATTCTCACCATGATGGTGATCTCTCTCTTGTAGACGTTCAGGTCAGGGACGTTGTTGACGTACATCCTCTTCAGAGCGCAGCGGACGCCGCTATGCGTACGAGCCAGAAACACCACAGAGAAGCCTCCTGAAAACACAAGACGACAGGTGAGCTTCACATCAGCTTATTTCAGTCCCTCTCACAGCACCATCAGCGTCTCCACAGAGGCAGAGCAAAAACTGCTCACTGCCCACTGAGGATAAATTACTGATGTCCATATGAGTCTTCATTCTCTTTAATATAAACATAGACTTCACATGCTGTCACGTAGGAACACACAAAAAGCTGACAGCTGACGGTTAACAAGCACATAAGTGATACTCCTGAATGAGAGGAAATACAAATAAATAGTTCACCACATGGTTTACTATCTGTGCTGGTAGCTGACTTCTTCTCACCACTCTGTCCCCCCGTCTCCTCTGCAGGGAAACAACAGTCCTGACGCCCTGCACGGGCCGCCACAGATAAATCAGTGTATGACAAACAGTGGACGAGCTAACAGGCAGGTATAGTGAGCACACACACAGATAGCTGCTAATCAGTGCTAACTAGACTTGTTGAACGGTCTGTTAGTCCAATAAAGCGCACAGCAGACAGATTATTTGTCTGATATTTACACGGTGTTAGCTTCATTTTTAGCCCTGCTTTGCTCTGCAGGTGTGAATGTGAGTCCCTGCTGAACAATGTGTCAGATAAGGTGTAAAGAAAAGATTTATTACAGGTCTGCAGGAGGTGATATTTAAACTGCAGCTCCCTGGTCTGATATCATGAGCATTCATATCACAGTGTCTTTATAAAAATGAGATAAGCTGTAACAGGTGGGGACAGGACGAGGCTCCTGTAGCTGCGTCTCTGTGTGAATGCACTCTGTGAGGGGACAGTCCCTCTCTCATTTGAGAGGGTTCACTGACCTCTGAGTGGTGGGAATCAAAGTCCACCGACTGACGAGCAGAAAGAGACGATCAACAGAGGCCTGTTTGTTCCCTAACAAGTCACCGTGGGTCAGCTGAAACCAGTATGAGTCTGCACTGGGAACCAGCAGAGGAGAGGAGAGAGCGGGGGGCACAAAGAGGCTCATTCAAGAGTCCATCAGCTCATCATTACAACACATCCAACATGTTAATGTTGGTGTGAGACTCCTTTTATAAAAAACAGTCATATACACAGCCTTCCACTGGATAATTACTGCAGTGATTAACATGTTTCAGCCATAGACTGTATAAAAAGATGGACGACAGCTCCCTAAAAGTGAAGCCAAAACATTTCGGGCGCCCCCTGCTGACTGGCTGCAGTATAGCTCATAAAGCCCGCCTCCTCCATGTTAACAGATGGGACATGAGTCAAACTATAAAATCAAAATACACAACTGATAAATTTTTCTCAAACATGGTTTCTGTCATTATAGTTAGTTCTTATCATGCTGATTTATGTCCAAGTGTTCATTTTTCTCTCAAGTTTATTTTTAATTAGTTATTTGATGCTGTCAAAAGGAGGACGATCGGCGAGAGGAGACGTAACTAAAACAATCACTACAGTCATTGAAGTTTCCATACCTGTGAACTTTAACCTCAGACCAACACAAGAAGCTGTTCTGCTGTTAAACACGCCGGCGTGCGGGATCCTTGCTGTGTTTTCGGTAAGTTAAGTGTGTGTTTGGGTTAGCGGAAGTGGCTACGGCCGCTTCACTCGCCGATCTCTACTGCGCAGACTCTGGCTCCAAATGACGTCGCCATCGCAAGATGGCAGCGCCTATCACAGGGGCTATTTTGGCATCAATTTCGTACAATGGGAGCAGATGGAGACGCGTTGTCCATCTATATATACAGTCATTGGTTTCAGCTGGTAACAAGTTATCTAACCCTAACTGATGCAGTGAGGAGCTTCTCATTTCTTAAACAACCATGTCAGAAGACAGATCCTGTGGTCGTGGAAAAGATGTGACTGTCTCAGAGGGTGAAATTGTTCTCCTGCATCAAGCAAAGAAAACAACTGAGGAGATGCTGAAACTAAAACTGGGTTAAGAACTGTCCAACGCATTATTAAAACCTGGAGGATAGAGGCGAACCATCATCTTCAAGGAAAGGAAAGAAAATGTGGTCGGAAAAAATCCTTGAATGATCGCAATCGTGACTCCGTACACGCCTGTGGTGTTATGATCTGGGGTTGCTTCAGTTGGTCAGGTCGAGGTTCAGCAACGTCATGTGCCCAAAAAATGGCACGAGCGTATTCCAAGATGACAATGCTCGACTCATCGGGCTCAGACTGTGAAAGAGTGGTTCAGGGAGCAGGAGACATCGTTTCCACACATGGAGTGGCCACCACAGAGTCCAGACCTTCACCCCACTGAGCATCTGTGGGATGTGCTGGAGAAGACTTTAGGCAGCGGCCCGACTCTCCCATCATCAATACAAGATGTTGGCAAAGTAGTAATGCAACTCTGGACGGAAATAAATGTTGTGACATTGCATAAGATTATCAAAACGGTGCCACAGTGAATGCATGCCGTAATCAAAGCTGAAGTAAATATTAGAGTGTGTGAATTTTTATGAGCCTGGCAGTGTATTTGTAACACTCGACACAGACGCACTAACAGATCTAAGCAGCATTAGTATCTCCTGGGCCCTGTGAGGTAAAATCACTGTTTTTCTGAATGGAGTCTGGTGTGTTTGCAGAGCGCGATGTAACGTCTGTTTGTGGTTAAAACAATCATCTTCCTTGACCCATCAAGGATTATGTTGCAGCCATTACAGCCTGTTTCACTGCTGCAGGATGAACACATCTACTGGAGACACTCACACACTGTTTGTACCTGTGAGTCATTTAGATCCAACATATGTAAAATAAAATAAACTAGGGCCCAGGTTTAAAAAAACCAAACTGAATTCCCCTGAATCAGTTTCTTTAGTCTCCATGTTTGGATCAGCAGCATTAATAATCAGCAGGATCGTATATGAGCTCTTATACTGCTGACAGAGGAGAAGGTTAGCTGCATATAGACGAGAGATAAAAACAGGAAATAAGACAATAAAAATACTGATGAGACGACAGAACAAGCAGCTTATTAAACTTTCTGCTGATGTTGCTGAAACTGAAAATATACTCAGAATAACATCACATGAGACTGGTGACGGGGAACTACTTCAAATGCTGCTGATGCAAACAAATCTGAATATGTTCAAATAATCCTGCAGAACATAAAGAAGATATGTGCTGCATGTATGAAAGGAGTAGTACCTGCTGGACTCAGGTCTGCTCTGTGTGCTAATGTTAGCTTGATGCTAAGTGTGGGCCTGACTAATTGATTTCCTGTAACGAGGCAGCTGAGTGCAGAGACATCCGGAGATGGGGGGGGGGGGGGGGGGGTCAGAGCAAACTAAGTTGTATGACAGTCTTTACAAACAGCAGGATCATTCATTCATTCATTCATCATTCATTCATGAAGACTGTCTGCAGCTGAGACTCATCATACGTGATGCAGAGTCTGTTTCTATATGAAAAGCTGCCTGTGAGTCATCCTCAGGCTTTCAGTGACACAGAGCTGCAGGATGCAGATGCAGTAAAGATCAGGCTGAGATCAGGAGGATGTGGGGGAGGGACAGACGGAGAGACTTTACAAGGTGGAATTCAATAACTCAGGCAGAGGACAGAGAGGCTGATGAACGGACAAGATATAGTGAGAGCTCATCTTCAGTCAAAAACTGAAAACTGAACGAACTGAGAGCCACATGAAACATCCAAACTACTATGTGCATAGAGATACAGCTGATTCCAAACGAAGAGTACTGATGACAAGAAGAGCTCAACGATTAGGACGCCGTTTAAAAATAATAACTCGATTTTTACTTTTACTTTGGTTCAACAAACGTCTGTTTAACTTTACTGCAGTTTGTCTTCAGTCTGTGGCAATCACAGGCAGCTTATTTATTACATCATCCGAAACAGAGACACACACACAGCTGACACAGACAGCTGCTAAAACTAGGGCTGGGTGATAAAATGATAACCATCATTATCACAATATCATTTCTCTCATTGGAGATATAATAAATGTTTGATAAAAGTTCAATATATTAAAACATGCAATTACACCACCCAAACACAGGGGGAAAAAATGTAATGCTAGTTGCCACCCGCCATTAAAGAGAAGAAGAAGAAGACAACTAACAGCCAGCCAATCAGGTCGCAGGGATAGATAGGCAGGCTTAACTTGGAGCGGAACGGAAATACAGCCGAAAAGAGCGAAAAAAAAGTGTTTTTGTTTTTGAGGAAACACTTTGAGCGCCTCGCGTTTTTGAGGAAACGCTCTGAGCGCCTCGCGTTTTTGAGGAAACGCTCTGAGCGCCTTGCATTTTTGAGGAAATGCTCTGAGCGCCTTGCGTTTCTAAGGAAACGCTCAGAGCACCTTGCGTTTTCAAGGAAATGCCCTGAGCGACTTGCGTTTTTGAGGAACCGCTCTGAGCGCCTCGCGTTTTTGAGGAACCGCTCTGAGCGCCTCGCGTTTTTGAGGAACCGCTCTGAGCGCCTCGCGTTTTTGAGGAACCGCTCTGAGCGCCTCGCGTTTTTGAGGAAATGCCCTGAGCACCTTGCGTTTTTCCGCTCTGAGCGCCCTGCGTTTTTAAGGAAACGCTCTGAGCGCCTGCACGACTGGCTTTTTTGCTACGCGTTGTAAGCTTGTTGTTAGCCCTGTAGTAAAACTTATTGTTGTCGTAGAAACAAAACCTGCGTGGGTTAGGGTTTACATTTTTTCATCCCAGCTCTCTCCAGCCGCCCTGCCCTGCCTGGCTAATGTCAGCTGATGCTTGTGATGATTTGCTGGTTCACCGGTTTGCCGTTTGGTTACCAAGCACAATGCCGGAGTCATGCAGTGTATTTATGTTAGCTAGCTGGCTAACCTTGGCATGCTCGCTAATGTTATGACTACCAAAATACTATCCGAGTGTGTATGTTTATTTTTTATTTTCTATTTAACCTTTATTTAACCAGGAAAATTAAGGGATTAAAAATCTGGTGTCCTGGCCAAGACAGGCAGGAGCACATTAACAATGTTTCAGACAAACAATGAGCAGCCATACACAAAAACATAACACAGAATGACCATAATACAATAAAAGACATGGAAAAACAAGTAAAACCTGTCAAATTTTATCTAAAACAACCACAATCATAAATATCTCAATCAGAACATCCACAGCCAGACGTGTCTGCCTCCAAGTTATTCAAGAGGCAGACATATGTTTGTCAGTTATCTAGCTTGACAAATAACTTCGCCAGCTAACATGACAAACGGTGTTGATTTTGGACAACAGTAAATTATGTAGCAGAACAAAGCAAATGTGTACAGCTACTGATTGTTTTCTATTAGCCAATATCATTGCATTATCTGCCTAGGCTAAGGTTAGCCAGCCAGCTGGAAGCTGGCAACAAGCTACTGTTAGCAAACAAGCAAACGTTAGCTTGTCTGCTATCGCAGACGATTTGCCAGTTAGGCAACGTAGCAAAACATCGCTGAGTGGATAACATCAGCCAACTCACGCAGACTCCCGCGGCTGATCTGGCTGGTAATTTAGTAATTTGCCATTTGGTTACGAAGCACAATGCCAGATCCATGCAGTGTAGTTATGTTAGAGCTAGTTGGCTAACCTTAGCATGCTCGCTAACATTATGACAACCAAAATACTATCCGAGTGTGTATGTCAGTTATCCATCTTGACAAATAACTTTGGCAGCTAACATACTAACGTAACATATTGTTGTTCAATAAACCCGTCTCACCAGTGAAAAGTAAACAGAATTGTGAGACTGAGCATGCTCAGTGTGTCTTCGGCAAAAACCCCGGGTGCTCCGGGGTTGCCGCACGAGCGCGTACAAGAAGGTTGACTGCAGTTCCGACGGCCGACCGTGTCGCTAGGAATGACGATCTTCTGAAGTTACATATAGACTCTCTCAGCTGGATGAAAGATTTCAGTCGGCTGTGAGCTAAAGTTAGTCATGCTGAAGAGCATCAGAGAAACACTTCAACAGTGTTTTTACTGGTTTTAAGTACAGGGTCAGTTTGTTTTAGAGAGGAGGAGGCCTCTGAGGATAATCGGGCTCCAGTTAAAAACCTCAGGTAACATTAAAACTGAGGGAATCCTAACCGAAAAGCAGACTGAACACTTACAAATGAGCAGCAGCTCAGCTCCACACTGTGAATAAAGCATGAAACAGGTTCACTCAGTGTTTTTACAGGATTATACGACAGGTGTGTTTGTTTTGGAGAGGAGCTGACCTCTGTGGTTAAAACCTTGTGATCATTCTGAGTCTCTTTGTAAAGTTTACAGTCTGTCATCTGTTGCTCTTGTATTGCTCTGATAGCAATGATACAGCCAAGCACAGTGCAGATTTTTGACTGACTCTGGTCTGGCAACTCTGGTAATTTTATAGATGGTTTAAATAGTTGACTGTTATGGAGGAGTGCTAGTTTTAATCCCGCAGCCTGTGAGTTAAACTCTTGAGGATCCTGTGAGAGTATCTGACACCAGCTGTTACCACCGTCATTACAGCCTGAATATTTCTCTGATGCTGTCTGCAGAGAGGAGGGGGCTTATGAAAGGTCCTCAGCTCGGACCGTCCTGCATCGTGGGCCAGACGGGGTCCATATGCTGCAGGATCAGGTTCTCACTAAACCGCCCCTCAGCCTTTTGTTGCCTCTGAGGAGTCTGCCAGCAGGAAGTGGATCAGTGTGAGAGCTGTGTTCTCCTGAGGGGCTCTGGTTTGTTTCAGAGGGGCTCTGTGACCAGCATGCAAACTTCCTGCTCTAATGAAGGACCCTGAAGTACACAAAGAGCCCCTCACTGTACAGCAGACTGACTTCAACCATCACAACAACAAACTGTCAGTGATTTACTCACAGATGCTAACGTGCTACATCAAACAGTTAGCTTAATTTAGGGATAATTGACTTAATAAATTCATTAAGGTAGTCTACAAATAAAACTAAGATTTAATCCCATGTTCATCCTCACATGTCCAGAAATCTGTTTATTTCCGTGGGATGGTCAGCACATATCTCTGACTTTGTTACTTTGAGTTAAACAAACAGGATTGATTAAAGGATTAGAAAGGATCTGGAGTCAGATTTGATCAAATGCTGCTGAACTCTGACCCTCAGGCCAAGCTCAGACTGCAGGAGCTGTAACATCAGAATCCATTTAAAGACGGTTCAGCCTCACATACATAAAGAGAAACTTCAGATAATCTTCTCTCTGCACTACAAGAGAAAAGTATGCAAATAACTTGAATCTAACTCGCAAATAACTAAGATCCAAGATGTGGCTGAGTTTACAACAAGGACCAAGAACGAGGCTCCAATAAATCTGCATGTTTCATGAAACATAGTTCATCTTCTTTGGACCCTAGGACACGGTCAGTTATCAGTTACAGTAAGGAGGAAACCTCTACCTACCGGGTCCTGACAGTAAATCCTGCAACGAAGTGAGGCCTGTAATTACTGCGGATTTATCCTGGGCCCTGAACGCAGCATTAGAGACCCTGACATCGCTGCAGTCAGAGGCGGCTAACAACACGGCCTGTGGAAGAGGCTCCAAAGAGGCTGTGCACAGTTACCCAGCATGCATTGTGTTATAAACTTTAGCAGATAAAAGGAGTGGAGTGACTCGATGAGTAAGGATCAGAGGGTTCAGTCACACAGAGATGATAGTTTATAGTTTCTGCTCCGACGGGAGACGCAGGTGTTCCTCCTCTGAAACATGATGTCATGTCCTGTCCGTCTGTCCGTCTCTGAGATTCTGTGTTACACTGAATTATGTGGGAGGAGTTCACTTCTTCTCCTCACACTGACTAAACACAACATGGTGATGAAACAGGAGTCACAACGAGCAGAACTGACATAAAGACACGAGCAGACACATTTCTAACTGCGACACACAACAGTTCATTCACTCTGACATTTCACATCTGACGGACATTATGGAGAGCTTCTCACACACCTCTGCGAGAACACACACACACAGCTGAACCCGCCTCAGTCCTCAGTGTCTCTGAACACTCAGTGTGAGAGGTCGACTAAAAATACAGCAGACCAGCTTTTAGAGAGCAGACGAGACATTCTGCACACGGGCTGATTGTCCCTCACTGAACACCATCGTCTTTACTCCACCTTTACGGCGTCCTCTTTACTCCACCTTTACGGCGTCCTCGTTACTCCACTTTTACGACGTCCTCTTTACTCCACCTTTATGACGTCCTCTTTACTACACGTCTTTACGACGTCCTCTTTACTCCAACTTTACGACGTCCTCGTTCCTCCACCTTTGCGACGTCCTCGTTACTCCACCTTTACGACGTCCTCTTTACTCCACCTTTACGACGTCCTCTTTACTCCACCTTTACGACGTCCTCGCTACTCCACCTTTACGACGTCCTCTTTACTACACGTCTTTACAACGTCCTCTTTACTCCAACTTTACAGCGTCCTCTTTACCTACCTTTACGACGTCCTCGTTACTCCACCTTTACGACGTCCTCTTTACTCCACCTTTACGACGTCCTCGCTACTCCACCTTTACGACGTCCTCTTTACTACACGTCTTTACAACGTCCTCTTTACTCCAACTTTACAGCGTCCTCTTTACCTACCTTTACGACGTCCTCGTTACTCCACCTTTACGAAGTCCTCTTTCCTCCACCTTTACAATGTCTTTGTTACTCCACCTTTACGACGTCCTCTTTACTCCACCTTTATGACGTCCTCTTTACTACACGTCTTTACGACGTCCTCTTTACTCCAACTTTACAGCGTCCTCGTTACTCCACCTTTACAACGTCATTGCTACTCCACCTTTACGGCGTCCTTGTTACTCCACCTTTACGATGTCCTCTTTATTCCACATTTACGGCGTCCCCGTTACTCCACCTTTACGGCGTCCTCGTTACTCCACCTTTACGACGTCCTCGCTACTCCACCTTTACGGCGTCCTCTTCACTCCTACTTTACGGCGTCCTCTTCACTCCTACTTTACGGCGTCCTCTTCACTCCACCTTTACGACGTCCTCGCTACTCCACCTTTACGGCGTCCTCTTCACTCCACCTTTACGACGTCCTCGTTTCTCCACCTTTACGACGTGAGAGCTGTGGTGTTAGATTAAGCTGGACAAATTCCGTCTCTGATTATAAAAGAAGCCAATTATCTTTCATGTGGAGATTTAAACAAAGCTCTTAACAACGCACTCTGTGGTTTCTCATCTTGATGATGTTGATTAAAGAACAAACGCCCTATACACTGCCTGATCACACCTGAAGCTGTGCGTTGGCTCTCACTGACTTCGTTCCCTCCTGTCTCGATTGGTGCTTGTGTTGTATTCACTCTCAGATGAACGTCGCTTTGGACAAAAGCGTCTGCTACAGGAAACTGTAACAATTGTTGTAACATCATCTCTGTGGTGCTGTTAGGTTAACTGTGTGGTGAACTGCACATCCTCTCCAGATGTGTATGCATGGTCACAGTAAGGAGGAACCCAGGTGATATTTTCACCTTGTGGAGGTGATGGAGGCCGTCTGGCAGACAGAGGGATGCTGCAGGAAGACTGGACTAAACTGAATGAATAGAAATCTGTTGTTCAAACACCTGTTTACCTGTTACCAGTTACCCGTTTCATTTGAGTGCAGTCAATCTAACCTGTCCTCTGACTCAGTGGACGATGCTCAGCTCTTTAAAGACAGTTTCAAGTGTATGAAGAGTCTTTGTAAGAGTCACGTCCATTACATTACAGCAGCCACGCTTTATTATCCTCTGTGATCCGACAGGTTCTGGCTCTCATGCGTCTCACCTCAGCAGTGTTTACGAGGCTCTGAGGAGGTTTATGAATAATTGGAAGAGACAGAGGAGGAGGAGCAGGATGGAGAGGACATAGGAGGGTGAACACATGACAACAGGGTCAGGTTGTTAGAAAGACCAGTCCACGTTCAACCATCACCATCCTGACAGGAAAAGAAAACAAAGAGAGGACTGCTTTCCATCTTATATCTGATCATTTTCAAATGAAGCCTCTTTTTTAAAGTCCCGAACATCTGAACTGTATGAATCTGTATCTGTATATAAACTGAAATCCAGTCGCCAGCGTACCATGATCTATCATTATTGTTGCTCTGAACTTACACCCAAAAATACATGTAAAACTTTAAATCCCAAAGACAACAATACATCTTACATCACGCAGAGGTTCAGCCAACAGAAAAAACAGACTTGAATCCACAAAGAGACGTCAGACGAGCTGCTCTGTTCTTCATTTATTTAGTTTATAATAACAACACTATAGACTTCCTTACACCCTCGGTCAGACCGGCTGACATGTTGGCACCAGCATGTTGACAGCATTAAGAAAGGCCCGATCAGTCATCACTACTGACTCGTCACCCAGTCGAGTGCAGTCATGTCCGAGTCTGAGTCATAGAGTCCAGTTAACCCCGTGATCAGTTTCAGACCTGCAATAAGACAACGAGCTGATACTTCTACATACATGATCTGTCGTGTTCTTCTGGATTTAATAAGGACAGTCTTGTAACTGCTAGACGAAAACCTCTAACCCTTGTTCATCCATCCATCCATCCATCCATCCCTCCGTCAGTCCCTCCATCCCTCTGTCCGTACCTCCGTCCATCCGTCCCTCTATCCCTCCCTCCATCCATCCCTCCATCCCTCCATCCATGTGTCCATCCATCCATCCATCCCTCCGTCCATCCAAGCTTTCTGTTGTATGCGACCTGCCACTGAACTAACCCCTGCTGGACTGACTTCCTTAGATTTAGCTACACTACATGCTGACTGAAAGCAGATCAGACCTTCAACAACATCAGACTGACAGTAACTTTCCCCTCTGTCCCACAGACAGAGAGACACACAGTCCTAAGGATGGAGATCACCATGTGAGTGTTTACTCTTCTGAAGTACACAGACGGTCCTTCTGAGCCGAGCAGCCGTACAGATGAGTAGAGGAGGAAGGAGAACTGTCAGCCTCTCATTCAAGGTGAGAACAAGCAAAAGGATGAGGTCCCAGATCACTGCAGCTGGACTCTGTCATGAGATTATGAAGGCGAGTTATCTGCATAAGGCACTAGATTAAATCAGATGTCACCAACATGTTGTGCTGTTTAATCAACCTGTCCCATCAAACTGTCACATCAGTGTACCTCTGTTTCCTGTCTCCATGTGACCCGGGCCAGGCCACGCCCACATCTGGCTCCTCGCCCTCCTCAGATGGGGTGACGATGAGTGATGGGGGGGTGGGGGGGTGTCAGGAACAGAAGCCTCAATGAGCACACACAAAGACAGCGATGCTCGTCACATGACCGAGAGCTGCGTCGTACCAGCGCTCTTTCTGCAGCGCCACAATAAGACAAAGAGCACAATGAGCCCATTGATCAGCTGTACAGTATGCTAATAATGCAGACCCCTCCCCCGACAGAGAGGGCCGGTCACAGGGGTCATTCAAAATAACTTTATCAGGAGGGACGGACGACCTGCTAAAACTTCAGTCATAAGACGGACAAGAGAATAATCATCGAGAACCGGTATTTTTTCGTAGGCACCAACAGTACCAACAAGCTCCTGGACAAACGGTGCTCCTGCCATCCGTCCCAGAGACGAAGCTGCCGGCGTCAGACGAACAGCAGCCCCTGGATTGGGACACAGCTAATGACGTTGCATTGTTGTGGTCTCACACACACACACAGACGTCCGTTGCTGCGTCCCTCCTGTAAAGGCATTTATTTAGGGTATGACTTCTCCTTTTACATATGGACCTTGTTATGGCGCAGTTTTAAAAGATTTTAAGTGCATCAGTGTCGTGCCGGTGTCAGAACCACAGGTTATGATTGTTTCTTTAAAGACGAGCCTCCTTCACGTGGCTCACTGCTGCTGTGAAGACGAGATCGCAGGTAAAAAAACTCAAAAGATGAGTTGTGATATCTGGCCGACTTTGTAAATCGTGCAGCTCATGATAAATAAACAGAGCGGACATAAAGGAGGAGAGAAACAGAAAGAGGCGGGGCGAGCCTCTGTGTGCAGCAGGTGAAGGTGTGTGGAAAAATAACTCAAGAGAAGCAAACTGAGCAGATTAAAGTAGTTTGTGAACAAACGACAATATCGTGGAGAATGAAGCTCCTCTCTAAAGAGGAAATACAGTGAAACCTTTACACAGAGAACTGCTCCACACAAAACATCATCACTGAAAAATACTGGAAAAGATTCACTTCACTACAGCGGAGTCCAGCTGGTTTAGGTACACTGGTAACCGATAGCTCACCTATGTGTGAATTGTGAGTTGCCATGACAACCAGAAAACTATGTTTGATTTGCTTCTGATTGTTACTGTGACTATATTTACTGTCAATGTTAACTGTTGTTACTGTAGGGAGACAACCACAGACTCCTGTTACAACCCCCTTACTGAGGCACATCATCAGGCACCCTGAAAGACGTGTCTTTGATGGTTGCACCAAATAATGGAGTAGTATCGAGAAGTATCGGTATCGATAAAATCCTAATGATACCCATCCCTAGCTGAGAGTCCACATCAGATATTTTTCACCCTGACCTGATATCGAGTATTGGCTGATACCAAGTTAAGACCCTTAAGTTATCCTGAAAATGCTGCTGCACAGTGCACACTAAGTTCAAGTGGTTAAAACAATCCTATAATGAGGGCCACTGATGGGGAACTATGATTAACTTGTCTTACAAATAAACATGAATCGGGTAAATAAAATGAGACCAATCTGATTCAACTGACAAACGTCAGAGTCCTGTTCAACGCTACAGTGAACATGCTGAACAGTGACAGCTGAAACACAAAGAATGCCTGCATCAGACCTGTGTCGTTTTATATTCATTTTTAAAAACTACAAAGGTATACAAAGACGTACTGTCTGTGCTCTTTGTGCTCCTGTGTCTGTGTTCAGGGACTCTCTCTGCTTTTAAAGGCCCTGGAAACTCGACCATTTCTCAGGACTGTGTAGGCGTGGCAGATCCCATGTTGACTGACACCTGCCGGGGTCCACCTGTCTGCGTTCTCATGGCAACTGTCAACACAACAATGGCGCATGGGAAAGCAGTGTTTCCTCTAGCACTTTCAGCAGCAGGGTAGAGGGTTTGTTGTACCACCCAGGTACGTGCACATGTGCACATCTTATCAAAACTATTGCTGTCAGGTGATTAAAAAATGAATCTAATTAATTACACTAATACATTACATTATCACATGTAGACTGACCCTCTTTATCGATGGTTATTTCTTCGTTCCACACTTTAATTGTTCTCTCTTCTTCACCTCATTAAGTTTTAATGCACAAACTACTTTAATCTGATCACTTTGCTTCAGTCCCCCAACACACCTGCACCTGTGCTCTCTGCACCGCTGCTGGCCCCGCCCCCTCTTTCTGTCTGTCTCTCTGTCTGCTGTGTTGACTGTCTTCATCAGCAGTCTGTTTCATGAAGTCACAAAAGTTACATATCTTCTCTCGCAATTCAGTTCTCACAGCACGTGAGCCGCGTGCGCACGAGGGACGTTATTAACACATAACTCTTTTGCCGTTAGAAGTAAACTGGTCCCGCTGTTGTTTATTTGGTTGCCAAGACTTCGCGCGTTCACTGTTTCAGTGCTCTTCCTCAATGAGGAGAGGATGGACGATCGTTGATTTGAACCTGAAATCTCCAAAGAGTCGTTTAACTACGACTTCTGAAGCAGCGGCTGCAACAGTTCACTACATGTATGTGGCGGAAACACTGCTGCTTCTCCAAGTCCGCCGCATTTACAAAATAAAAGAATGACACGCTGTCATCTCAAATGGTGGATGTGCACCGGGACAGCACACACAGGCATGATGGGAAAAAGGCGATCGTTAGGTAACTGCAGCAGGTATGTGCAGAGATGTTCAGGGTATGTGGACAGGAGTTAGCTCAGACTCAGAGAGGAAGATTGATCAAGCCGAGAAGTGTTATTACACCTGTGAGGGCGGGACAACTGCGGTTGATTGTTTCAAGGAAATTTATGACGTGATAAATATCAAACATAACCACGCCCAGTTTAACCCCAGTGTCAGGGAAGTAACAAAGAAGGAACGGCAATAACTCGAGTTGGGATTAAAACTAATTTCGAAAACTTTTAAGATGCTTACTAGGATGTACATAAGGAAGGACACTAGGAAGTACCTAAATTACACAGTTAGAAGGATTTTGTGGATTTGGGTTTACAGGGGCTTTAAAGTCTCCATCAGTGTTTGTTTCTTCAGAGCTGCTTCCTTCCTAAGTTACCTGAATGAACTGGAGTTTCTTTCTATCGTCTGAACTACAGCTGCTCTCAGGCTGCCAATCAAATACGTGCAAGAGGAAACAACCGTGTCAAAGGATAAACTGGTTAGAACTGTAAACTGTAGTTGTAAAAACGTACGCAATGCTGTGTTCAATCTGAACCTGTTAGATGATCTCCATCATCATATTAGCCCTGGTTTAGAGAACTTGGTGTTCCATTTTTCTCAGCCTCAAGTTTAAACTGCGTCAGACACCAAAGTCATCAGATATCTACAGCAAACTCAGCAACTGTTACAGCATTTCACATGAGGAAAATCAGGTGTAAAAACATGTTTATTCATTGTCAGCCTCAGAGTTGTAAATCCTGTTTGGAGAATCTGGTGAATTAGTGGCGTCGTCCAGATCAGAGGAGTGAGAGGACGAGCTGAACGAGCCTCCTGTTCAGAGCCACCACAGAGACTGTTTACATGGAAAATACACTGTTTGAGTTCCTGCTGTTTACATGACCTGAGCTCATCATGGTCACAGAGTCACTGAGAGAGAGAAGGATGGACTGACAGAACGGGTAACAGCCAGACAGACAGACAGACTGCCCTCATCTCTGCAGCCTGAGTCTTACACACACCATCGCCCCAAACATTTCTGCTGACGTAAACACAACCAGGACTGACTGTGTGTGAGTCAGCATGTCGAGAGGGAAGCTGTTTGTGTGGTGACAGACGTGTGCCTCTCTCAACTGAGAGTGGAGCTTGTTTTAAAGACAGAAACAGTCTGAAGCTGCAGGTGTGATGGAGCTGATGAGACGAGGCAGAGATGGATTATTACCTCGCCGTTAACGAGCTTGTTAAAGTTTAAACACAGGAAGTGAAACCACAGAGCCAACGTCTTCCTGTTTTACAAGGAATCTACCAACACACGCACACACGAACTCTGTGTGTGTGTGTGTGTGTGTGTGTGTGTGTGTGTGTACATGCAGCCCTGTCACATGCACACATGAACTGTGTGTGCGTGCGTGCGTGCGTGCGTGCGTGCGCGTGTACATGCAGCCCCGTCACATGCACACATGAACTGTGTGTGTGTGTGTGTGTGTGTGCATGTGTGTGTGTCAGGTGTGTGTGTGTGTGTGTGTGTGTGTACATGCAGCCCGTCACATGCACACATGAACTGCGTGTGTGTGTGTGTGTGTGTGTGTGTGTGTGTGCATGTGTGTGTGTCAGGTGTGTGTGTGTATGTGTGTTTACATGCAGCCCTGTCACATGCACACATGAACTGTGTGTGTGTGTGCAGTTAATTTGTCAATGCAAATAACATGTCTGCAATAAACCTGCAGTAGGTGTTATAGTGTTGCAAGTATAAAAACTTTATACTCCTGCAGACTAAAAGCCTCACATTAAGTACGACATCTTAAGACATCTCTAACCTTTGTGCAACTCCTACACTTTCCAAACAACTCAAATTTCTGCACATGTCCATAACTTCCAGACATGCTGAGGAACCATAATGATAAGAGATGGTGACATGCTCACAGATGCATCCTGTCCTACATGTCATGTGCGAGTTCCTCCTGGAGACAGCAGATAGAGCTGCAGAGAAACGGGCTAAAGAGGAGAGGAGGAAGTGACTCAGTGTAGGAAGAGTCCAGCTCTGCATGTCTACAGAGCATGTCAGCTTTGACAAAGGTCTCATAAGTCCTGAGGAGATGGAGACTGCACAGAAAACTAAACCACACAATCTGACTGATACAAACACAAATCAATCTCTGCTACGAGTCCCTCCCTTTGGTTCTGTTTTTACATGAAACACGTCAACATGAGGACAAAACCGCTCTATGCTAGCTGTTTCACTGGGACTTTGAGGAGTACGGAGTACTTGTGGGCAACGAATGAATGAGACTGAAGGTGTTTAATGTGCAGAGTCTCTGCAGTGTGAGTTAATAACAGCAGGAGGATGTAGCTCGTAGCATAGCTTAACCAGCAGTGTCCTCACTACAGTTCAGACAATTATAATAATAATAATAATACATTTTATATATATAGCACTTTAAAACACATTTACATGTTAAAACAAAATAACAAAGACAGTAAAAGCAATATACAGTATAAAACGATCAAGGTGCAGTTACAACAGAGAGGCGATGAAAAGGTGGGTTGTGAGTCCAGTTTTGAAAGACGGGAGTGAGGGAGAGTGTCTGAGGTGATGGGGAGGGAGCTCCAGAGGGTACACTTACAGAAACGCACAAAAACAACTGAGATACTACTGTATGTAACATGTCTGTATCTAACATGTCTGTATGTAACATGTCTGTATCTAACATGTCTGTATGTAACATGTCTGTATCTAACATGTCTGTATCTAACATGTCTGTATCTAACATGTCTGTATGTAACATGTCTGTATCTAACATGTCTGTATCTAACATGTCTGTATCTAACATGTCTGTATCTATCATGTATCTAACATGTCTGTATCTAACATGTCTGTATCTAACATGTCTGTATCTATCATGTCTGTATCTATCATGTATCTAACATGTCTGCATCTATCGTGTATGTATCTATCATGTATGTAACATGTCTGTATCTATCATGTCTGTATCTAACATGTCTGTATCTAACATGTATCTAACATGTCTGTATCTAACATGTATCTAACATGTCTGTATCTATCATGTCTGTATCTATCATGTCTGTATCTAACATGTCTGTATCTAACATGTCTGTATCTAACATGTCTGTATCTATCATGTATCTAACATGTCTGTATCTATCATGTATCTAACATGTCTGTATCTAACATGTATCTATCATGTCTGTATCAATCATGTCTGTATCTAACATGTCTGTATCTAACATGTCTGTATCTATCATGTATCTAACATGTCTGCATCTATCGTGTATGTATCTAACATGTATGTAACATGTCTGTATCTATCATGTCTGTATCTAACATGTCTGTATCTAACATGTATCTAACATGTCTGTATCTAACATGTATCTAACATGTCTGTATCTATCATGTCTGTATCTATCATGTCTGTATCTAACATGTCTGTATCTAACATGTCTGTATCTAACATGTCTGTATCTATCATGTATCTAACATGTCTGTATCTATCATGTATCTAACATGTCTGTATCTAACATGTATCTATCATGTCTGTATCAATCATGTCTGTATCTAACATGTCTGTATCTAACATGTCTTTATCTAACATGTCTGTATCTAACATGTCTGTATCTAACATGTCTGTATCTATCATGTATCTAACATGTCTGTATCTATCATGTATCTAACATGTCTGTATCTAACATGTATCTATCATGTCTGTATCAATCATGTCTGTATCTAACATGTCTGTATCAATCATGTCTGTATCTAACATGTCTGTATCTAACATGTCTGTATCTAACATGTACCTAACATGTCTGTATCTATCATGTATCTAACATGTCTGTATCTAACATGTCTGTATCTATCATGTCTGTATCTAACATGTCTGTATCTAACATGTCTGTATCTAACATGTCTGTATCTATCATGTATCTAACATGTCTGTATCTAACATGTATCTAACATGTCTGTATCTATCATGTATCTAACATGTCTGTATCTAACATGTCTGTATCTATCATGTCTGTATCTAACATGTCTGTATCTAACATGTCTGTATCTAACATGTCTGTATCTATCATGTATCTAACATGTCTGTATCTAACATGTATCTAACATGTCTGTATCTAACATGTCTGTATCTATCATGTCTGTATCTAACATGTCTGTATCTAACATGTATCTAACATGTCTGTATCTATCATGTATCTAACATGTCTGTATCTATCATGTCTGTATCTAACATGTCTGTATCTAACATGTCTGTATCTAACATGTATCTAACATGTCTGTATCTATCATGTCTGTATCTAACATGTCTGTATCTATCATGTCTGTATCTAACATGTATCTAACATGTCTGTATCTATCATGTCTGTATCTAACATGTCTGTATCTAACATGTCTGTATCTAACATGTCTGTATCTATCATGTATCTAACGTGTCTGTATCTAACATGTCTGTTAACTTTATGTTTCATTAGATTTTCTGAATAAAGTCAGGATGGAACAGCTCTGTGCTTTCTCTCCTGTGAGCAGGTTTCTCTTTCACTCACATGAATCTCCAGCTTTTTATTATCTCACTGACCTTGACCTAAAAAACCCTGTGACAGTAGAAACAGAGTCTGAGTGATCTTTTAGTTTAACTATCGTTAACACTGTACAAGAAGATTCAAAAACTGCAGAAGGATCATTTAAATCGAGTCACTGATGTTATTTTTGGCTGACCGCCGGGGTCAGTCCTACACATGGGTCCGTATGTGACTGACTGACTGAACTTTCACAGCCGGACAGAGAGAGAGTTGCGACATCACAATGGCGGATCACGGAGCATTTTGAACCTCCACTGAAGCAACTCTGTCTATACGGCTCTGGACACTTCGTTCGGGGGAGTAGGTGGGGCTTCCCCTGCTCGTCCGCTGTCCTCACCTACGTCCGCAGCGCACCTGCTTTCAAACACGCTGTCATCGGCCTCATAAGGATACGTTAGTCCTTGTGACACATCGCCCACAAAAGCGCACATTGACCTGAAGCGGTCAGCCACATACGAGGTTTCAACCTGGTCTTGTTTTTACTTCAACTGCTGCACAGCACTTCCCCTCACGATACACAATGTCTTCTTATCTCAGTGCAAATCACAGACTAAAATATATTAGTGAATATTATCTGATGGGATAAGTTAGACTACGCTCTCCCAGTGTACCTGATGAATATCACCTGACCTTATTCTGTAATAAAGAATATTCAAATATAATAAATACTTCCTCTTAATGGAAAGACCCTAATGATCGATCAGTCCTGGTTAGGCTGGTTACAGGGATATTTATAATTAATACAGTGTTATACTTGTGAAAGAACAGCTGTTGTTGTTCCACTTCCGTGTTGTCTGCCTGAGCATGGAGGAGACTCATTTCAACACTTTTGAACGCAGGTCTTTGTTAAACCATGAAGGAAATTTCTAACATTTCCCAGAAGCCTGTCGACATCCTCCGGGCTGATCTGTTGTTGCATAAGTCCTCCTTCATGTCTGTATACAGAAAACACTGCTGTTACTTGTTTTAATGTTGTGTAATCTAATAAGTTCACTTATCATTAAACTATCTTGTCTCCGTCTCTGAACAGCTGCAAAGAGAACAAAACCCTTCCTCCTGGGACAAACAGCAGAGGGAAACTGCACGAACATGTCGGATAAAGAGATTGTTAATGGCTGTATCTGTGCATGCTGTATGTTGACACAGGAGGTTTGGACCGTTGTTATCCTGAGGGCAAACCCCCCCTGAGCAGCAGCTGAAGCAGGATGTAAACCACAGCTGTATGGGTGGAAAGTTAGCAGCTTTAACTCCAGCTATACAACAAATCCCTGCTGCCACAGTTAGAGTACCAAACATTCATAGCCCAGAAGGGGAGAGCGACCTACTTCCATCAGTGTATGTAACTTCTTGGGAAATAGGCAGATGTTCAGGGGAAACTGAGCTTTTACTGCAGAGTGCAAACCAAAAACGAGCCTCTAAAAGCAACAAAGCTGGAGGAGACACGGCCCCGCTGTGTTAAACAGGGAAGGACGGGTGTGTCCGAGACAATGTGGATAAAGTGTAACTGCAGTCACACTGTGACGATAACCTTCTGTACTTACCCTCAGCAACGAGCTCCTCCACGGTGACCTGGTACCGGCCCACTGCGAACACCTTCCCCAGGTAGCTGCTGACCCCAGAGGCGGACCCGGACGCCCCTCCGAGCCCGCCGCTCTCAGACTTTGGCATCCTGGAGAACTTCTTCATCCTGGACTTCCTCTAACACCAAATATAATCCCTGTTCGGTGGTGAACTAACCTCACAGTCCAATGTTAAAGCGGTTGTGTCCAACGTGTCCTATCTACTTATCTGAAGTATTTTCTCCTCCTGCATGCTCCACGTCGTGCTCCTCTGCAGGGACTAATGACTGTCTGCTGGTACCACATTAAACAACTGTTAGTATACAAGAGTCAAGGTGGGATGATACAGCTAGAACCAGAGACAGCATCCACTCACCAACATAAACGGTGGTAGCTTCGTTAGCTAATGTGACACATCCCTGCTAGCATGCGTGGACCCCGCGGTGTGAAATCAGGGCGCTCCGCCGACACTTAGGGGAGGGCAGTGGGGGAGAACAACCATGCAGCTGGATAACACCTCCTCCACTGGTCCCCAGGAATATTAATCCACTCAGCAGCCCTCCAAACGTAGCCTCGGCACTGTTAGCATCGCACGCCGCGACTTGTTCCCTTCAGTCGGGCTAGTTAGCCCGCTAGCTGCGGTAGTTAGCGGCTAACGAGCTCTGCTAGCAGACAGAGGGGCTCCTCTCCCACAGGGCAGGCGGGCTGACAAACATGAGACCAGCCCTCACACACGTTAGCGTCCGTTTGTTTCCCAAAATCCTCCAGTGAAGTTCACCCGTCTCATTTCCTCTCACCTCCGCGTTCTTTTTCACGGAGCTCCGCTAACGTTAAACTTCTCGTGACTCCCGAACAGGCTACAGGAGAAGTGGGTGGTTTGTTATTTACCCAATGAGAGTGACAACCTAACCCGACGTGGCCCCGCCCCCTCTCATTGTTATGATTGGTGTAAGTGGAGACTGTATGGAAGCCCGTTGGCGCCAGAAGAGCGAAAGAAATAATGAATGAAGTTGTGCAAAATATGAATGAAAATATGAATAAAAAATGAGCATCAGAGTTATGTTATTTCTTAAATCAGAATTATGAGATACAAAATAAAAAATATGACAGAAGTCATAAATAAATCTGCCAAAAACTATTCGAGACAAAGACATTTTTAATGTACAACTTTTGTTTATCAGACCTTGGATGTTTACAATGCATGAATGAATGAAGGAGTGCGATAGATAGATAGATAGATAGATAGATAGATAGATAGATAGATCAGGTGTTATCGAGGTAACTTCAGGGTTAACTCTGAGTTTTCAGTACTATGAAGGTGGTTCACTTCTTACCGAAGTAGATCACCATGGTAACTTATGCTGAACACCTGACCTGCTCCGGAGCAGGTTATGTCCGAGATAAGAGATTAACCTGAACTACACACCACCTACTGACCAATCAGGTCTCTTGATTTAGGAGCTCTGTGAGCTGATGGTGAGACCGAGAAGGGAGACAGAGGGGTGAAACACTTCCTGTTTACCATCTGGTTTAATGAAATATAGTCATGAAAGATATTCATCGAGTTTTACTGATATACATGTAAAACAGAGACTGATAAAAACAATGAAGCCTGAAGATCTTTTGTTCTTATCAGATATGAACCTAAGCGTTCTCCTTTAAATTGTGGTTTAATATTTATTTTTATTCGTTCCATAGTTTGATACGGCTGAGAGAATAAGGTCTAAATCTGTCATTAACGCCTCATAAATACATCAGTGCAACGTATTCATCTGATGTAACACACAAGTGTTATAATAAATATATGGTGCTCTGATGATGGAGCAGTGATATTATTATATTCGCACATTTACATAGTTTGTCCTTCCTGCATTCAGCAGCTGCAGCTGAGTGATGTCAGTCTGGATTATGTGAAACTTCTTCATCTCTTTCTAAAATCATAGTTTGCCCTGAGTTTGTAAAATATGCCGATCAGCTGATGGCAGACTCGCCTGTGTTTAGATTGGACATACGATCCAAATGCTCAGAGGAACCCTGGGTTGACTAATCGAGTTGATAACCAGCGTCGTGTGACCACTCAGCGCGATCTCCTTTGTCAGGTTAAGTGAAGCAGATCAGGAAAAGAGACCCTGGGTCTGTTGAACTCGCTTTGTTGTGTTGGCCCCTAGTTTGCTGCTTCCTGTTTGGTACTGTAGAGAGCGCTCCTATTGGTTGTTAATGTTTACATCATAGAATATAACTACTGGTTTGAGCCAAAACTAAAAATTCCTGATTATATTAAACGTTTGATTTTGTCTGACAGCTTGTCTGAGTTTAATGACCACCTTAAACTAAACAGTGAACAACACAACTCAAGAGAAGTCTCCTGATATTTCTGGGACATCAAAACAATTTCTGCAACAGGAAAAAACTTTGAAAACGGATCAATGTAAGGCCGATTAGGAGGTGGCACTTCAGAGTTTAACCTTCTCCTGAGTTTTTTGTTAATGCCATTCTTTCATGTCTTTAATTTTTTCTGGCAGCATCGAGCCTCCATAGAAACACCCAGACAATGCTGGTCTCTGACTGGGTGGTGTGTGACAGACAGGCTGAGCAGCAGAGACAAACAGGTTGGAAAGAATTCAGAGCATTTAGAAACAAACAAACCTCAGGCTGAACTGAAGTCAGGAGTTCTCCACAGTCACATTTATCATCCTGTTCATTATTAAAACTCATCCTGTCTGTCAAATATTTATGGTCTTTGTTAAAGCCTGTGTTCGGCTGTTCCTTCTTCTCATGTCCCTCCCTCAGTCTAATGATCATCAGCAGTGGAAAAAACAGTGTAATTCATCTTCAGACGCTGCAGACGAGGAAGTGGTGTGACAGCTGCTCTGTGAACAAAGGTATGTAAGCAGGCCGGACGATCCAGCTCATAAATCTGATAACTGTGATTCTTTTATTGTGAAACTACAGCGAGACATCAGCCTCTCGTCTGAACGTCTGTCAGCAGAGGGTTAAGGTGTCTCCTCCTGTACAAACTGGTGTTAATGATCACATCCAGGTCAGTGGTTACAGAGGAGCACATGGCAGAGAGGAGCATTACATAAGAGACGAGGAGGAGCAGAGCGGATCACATGACCGAACAAACCCCCCTGTCTGCTCACATCGTGGTCCTGCAGGGGGAATCTCTCCTCTCTGACACACTTATTGTCGTCTGCCTCAGTGAGGTGTGTGCTGCCACCTGACGGTGCTTAAAGACAAAGACTAACACAGACACATGCTGCGCAGAGGAGAACTGAACCCGCTCCAGTCTCTGTGGGGACTAAACCAGTTTATACCAACGCAGGACAAACTCCATCATTCACCTTTTAATGGAGTCTTTATTGTACTGTTGTGTTTAGGACCCCCTCCAAAACAAGCTGGTACATCTCAAGGGGTTATTAATAAAGAATTTACTGAGTGATAGGTCCTGCATGATCACATTATTTCCTTACAAATATAAGTACTAATGTCTCTCAGGTCTTAGGGGTTTCAAAGTGAAGGATTCTGGGTAATTATTGTGTCTGTAATGAGGGAAACATATTTGCCTGCGGGCTCTCTTCCACTGAAACAGTCTGTGAGTTTACCTGTCGGCCTCCTGCAGGACAGGAGGAGAGGCGGAACTGCAGAGAGGAGGAGAGAGGAGGAGAGGAGGTGAGGAGGGGCTGCAGAGAGAGGAGAGAGGAGCATGTCTGGAGGCTGCAGAGGATTTACAGGGTAAATAACTGAGACATGATGTTTCCTTCCAGAGGATTCTTCATAATTGTTGTTCTTTGTCATAAACTTGAGAAAGATTAGCCGCAGCTCCCTCCATGCAGATGGTCTCAGTCCCTCTGTCAGCTGATCTGTGTACTTCCAGTCTTTTGGCTGTCATGCACCCAGCTGTTAAAATGGGTTGGACATGTTTAGACCAGGTTCCTTCAACAGTGTAATTCAAAAGGCACATAGCTGGAGCACAATGAACAGTATAGCCAATGATCTTTCCCAGAGATTGTGTAACATATGGCCCAAACCATGTGGTAAAAAGTGCCTTTATCCTGTTTGCAGTGCCAACAAAGACCAGAGTCAGACATGCCCATCCTCTGTAATCGAACAGGGGTGAAATATGTGCAAAATTATAATTGATCTTTTTGTTCAGCAGGTCAGATTGCAGGTGAAGGAAGTGTTTGGGTCCTTTACTGCAGTGAAAGAAAATGCACACTGTAAAATGACTGAAAATGTTCGTGAAGTTTAAAAGTTGAATCATGAAAATGTTGTAAAAGTATTGAAAGAATTAAAATGATTGTAGAAATCGGCTCAATAGAAAACAGTCTTATAATAGAAAGTTTTTCTGCCAATGTGCCGAATGTTGCTAAGTGCTACTCATGGTGATTCATGTTGGGCCTCTCTTTAAATAACAGAACAAAGAGTCGGTCTAGACCTGCTCTGTCTGTAAAGTGTCTCGAGATAACTCTGGTTATGATTTGGCGCTATACAAATAAAATTTGATTGATTTGATTGATAAGTACAACTTTGTGACGTGTCACGTTATAATGACGAATGTTACGTCCCTGATGATAAAGATGACTCAGCTGTTGGGATTCAGCGCTTTCTTTAAAGAATTAAAAACTGAAACATCCTTATATTTAAATCCATAAAAGAACTGTCTCTTAGTTTAGTTTGTGTTTATACTTTATTGTCAGATCAGGAGTTTCAGCACAGTAAATAAAGACTGAATGTTTGTGTTGCAACTGCAGCTGCTGAGTCAGTGCTGCCCCCTGCTGATCACTTTAATCAACTACCAGACTGTCTGTGTGACAGTGTGTGGAGACTGAAAATCAACATGATTAGTATGAGGTTTTATTCTTATATTAGAGGTTACAAATAAATAGGAGGGTATAATAAAAGAGAAACTGATTCACCTGTTACTGACAGAACAACACAGACAGTCTGTTCATATAAGAATTTACCATAATTACTCTTTAATTGTTTTTCTGATGATTTAATGATGTCCTGTTTTATAGATCAGTATTTATAATTTAATCGTTTTTACCTGTCAGAACTTTGGAGGCTATTTAAGGGGGGAATGGGGATAGTATGTTTGTAGGTCTTTATTCCAGTTTCCAATTTTATCTGTATTTTGAAATGTGTTTACGTCTAACAATCTATCTGCTTTAATGAACTTCTTTTCTTGTGTTAACTAATGTCACTAGATCAACACAACAAAGTTCTTTACAGGAAACTTGACATTGAATCAAATACAAATTATTCAGGAACAATGAACCAAACTTAAAACTATTTAATAAAAGTTCAGTATTTATTTTTTGGTCATAAATTATTAGTTAAAATGTTCCAAGAATAAATCAGAATCAAACACAAGAAAAACACTTCTTATTCTTTATTTATTTAATAATTAACTTTATTTATTTATTAATTAGTTCAATTTAAGAATTCTTAGAATTGTCCCTCACTATTTACCTGACCACGAAATTATCATAAACACGCAAATCATCAAATCTTTATATCAAAATCATCTTTTTTTAATCCATTATGTAAAATGTGTTTTATGTAAAGATTAGGAAAGAATGGAATAAAAAGAGTTCTATTGAAGCAACAGATACATGTATAATGTTTACATTTAGAATTGTGTGAGCATTAATTATTCAAGTTTAAGATGTTTTTCTATAAAGACGAGTGGATGTCGGTGTTTTAAACCTGACTGAGAGTCAGAGGTGTTACTTTACTCGAGTACAAGAACAAATACAACAATGTACTCCATTACAACAGTATGAATGTGCTCCATTACAACAGTATGAATGTACTCCAACAGTATAAGAACTGCTTTTAAATTCATGTACAAGTTCAGAATGGTCAACATTTTAAAGAATCAGTTCAAGTCGTCCTGCTCTGATGAACGTTCGTACACACCGACAGACATGCTCAGTCCTCAGCCTGGAGCACCTGCTGCGTGTGTGTTTATTTATTTATATGTATTTGGTTTTGTTTTTAATGTGAAAGCAGACAGATGCACACATGTGTGTCAAATACACATCTGTACAGTTTGCAGTGGTCTGTATGCAGTCTGTTTATTGTGTTTATATGAAATCAGCACTTTAATGATGTTGTTCGTAGGGTTAGGGTATGTGTAGTACAACAGTGAGGTACTTGAGCATTTCTATAAGGACTTGTGCTTCAGTAGAGTATGTGAGTAAATGTACTAGTTAAGAGGAGCTCAGTAATAAAATAAAGAAATAAAGAAACACACTGAGGTTCAGGACTCGTCGTCTCCTCCACAGATCTTCAGCAGAGTCTTCTCATAGTTTCCTCCACAGTCAGACTGAAACACACACACACACACACACACAGATAAAATAAGCTTCAGTTAACAGATGGTCTGCTCCTGTCTCCACATTTTACATGTATAATATGAACAAACAGGTCATAAACAGGTCATCAGTTAGTAGTTAGCAGGTTAAAGAGAGGAAGCATGTTACTTTGAGGCCTCAGTTGGAGCTCAGGTGTTAAGTTAGTCGTCTCCTCCACAGATGGCCTTCACAGCGTCCCCGTGCTCCCCCGACAGATCCGACTGTGAGACACAACCACACCAGTCTGACCAGTCTCACCAGCTGAGCTCTCCAGTACACAGACTGTTAGAGCTCAGAGTGAGCACAGGTGAGCTTCTAAACCAGCAGTCTGCACTTCTCTATCAGCTTTTGTATCTAATCTAAGATGGAACAGGATGCTGCTGTTAGTAATGTGTGTCATCAGGTAGTCAGAGGTCAGTTTATCCACACAGTGTGTCTCATGCTCTGCTCCTGTTCATCACGTCTGTCCACAGATTAATGTCAGAATGATGAACCTCTGAACATTTACAAATCCTTTACTTCACAGAGGTCACAGTAAATGAGGTTTCAGAGTGCAGTCTGAGGTGGGTTTATGCTCCTCTAAACTCAGAAGTGAAGCATGCTGGGAAGAAGCTCGTTGGTTATTGTTT